>NC_051846.1:134587924-134596395 GCF_002237135.1 Teleopsis dalmanni | reverse complement strand
AAATAATATAATTTCACGGAATATATAAACAAAGGATAATTCTATATCAAGAATTATCGATACTAACCATATTTTCCCCTTAGAAAACTTCAAACTATCAAAGTGAATCACAACATCCGAATAACTATTGGAAACACTACAGAGCATCCTGGTATATTCAAATCAATACAGGTCCTTTGGAAGATTTAAGCAGTTACTAATAATATTAAGCTAAACTTTACCAATATTTGTTAATTTTAAAATTTTATTCAACTAAACAATAAAATACAGAAAACATAAGCGTGTCTCTGAATATTTTGGTTTCAATTAAAAATTTATTGTAACGATCCTGGAGAGACTGAGCATACCTCGGCAAATAAGCAACGACTCAAAGAAAGGGTCATTACAATGTGTAGACTATCGTAGAATTAATAAAGTCATAATCAGGGATCGATTTCCTTTACCGTTAATAGAAGATCAAATTGATGCATTGCAAAATGCTAATATTTTTAGCACTATTGATTTGAAAAATGGATTTTTCCATGTAGCAGTTGCAGAAACGAGTAGAAAGTATACCTCGTTTGTAACCCATAGTGGGCAATATCAGTTTAAACGTGTTCCATTTGGTTTATCGAATTTGCCAAGTGTATTCCAAAGGTACATTAATGCTATTTTCAGAGAAGAAATAAAAGATGGTTTAGCTTTGACTTACATTGACGATATTATTATTCCTGCAACCGATGAAGAAA
Source organism: Teleopsis dalmanni (assembly GCF_002237135.1). Lineage (NCBI taxonomy): Eukaryota > Metazoa > Arthropoda > Insecta > Diptera > Diopsidae > Teleopsis > Teleopsis dalmanni. Next base: position 134,595,667 of record NC_051846.1, on the reverse strand, counting down.
CGGCACTTGAAAATCTAAAACGCGTTATTCGAAAATGCGAGATATATGGTTTGCAGTTAAATCTAAAGAAATGTAAGTTTTTAAGAAGAAAAATTGAATTCCTGGGATATGAAATCGAAGATCAGAAAATATCACCATCTCCTAAGAAGGTTGAGGCGTTGTTGAAATATAAATTACCCAGTACTTTTAAAGAAGTAGAAAGTTTTTTAGGCCTGGCAAGCTATTTCCGTAAATTTATACCAAACTTCTCACTGATTGCTAAACCTTTAACGGATTTAAAGAAGAAAAGCTCAAATTTCGTTATGGAAGATAGTCAAATTATAGCATTTAACGAACTTAAAGAAATAATGAGTAAAAACCCAGTTTTGCAAATATTTAATGACAACAATGAAACCGAGTTGCATACAGATGCTTCTATTGATGGATATGGAGCAATTTTATTGCAGAAATCACGTATAACCGATAGATTAAATCCAGTGTATTATTTTAGTCGGAAAACGTCGGAGGCGGAGCGAAAATATCCAAGTTATGAATTGGAAATTCTCGCGGTAGTAAATGCAAATAAAAAATTCAGAACATATATTTTGGGACGAAACTTTAAGTTGGTAACTGATTGTAATGCTTCGGTTAAAACACTAGAGAAGAAGGATTTAGCGACAAGAGTAGCGCGTAATATATTGTTACTACAAGATTTTGACTATACGGTAGAGCACCGCTCAGGAAGTCAAATGAGACATGTAGATGCGCTAAGCAGATTTGCTGTGATGGTAATAAAAGATGATGGGTTTGTAACTAATATCAAAAAAGCTCAATTCAGCGATGAAAATATAAAAACAATAATAGACATCCTTAATATAAAAGAATCGTATAATGACTATTTTTTGAAAGCAGGTGTGTTATTTAAAATGATGAACGACAATGAGTTGTTAGTAGTCCCTAATGGTATGCATAAAGAAGTGATTAAACGAGCTCATGAGAGAGGACATTTTGCTATGAGGAAAACAAAGGAAGTCATCGATAAAGACTATTTCATACCAAAAATAGAAGATAAAATTAACAGATACATAGGTAACTGTGTTCATTGCGTAATATACAACCGTAAAGCTGGTAAATAGAAGGCAAACTTCATCCTCTTCATAAAGAAGATAAACCATTACATACTTTTCACATCGATTTTCTTGGACCTTTGGCGACGACGAGTAAAATGTATAAGCACATTTTCGCGGTTATTGACTCGTTTACAAAATTTTGTTGGCTATTCTCTACTAAATCGACGTCTTCAAAAGATGCAATAACAAACCTGAAAGTTCTCAGTATTAATTTTGGAAATCCAGTACGTATCATATCAGATCGTGGATCAGCATTTACGTCTGAAGACTTTCAACAATATTGCAATGCCGAGAATATAAAACATTATAAGATAACTACAGGATTGCCTCGTGCAAACGGCCAAATTGAAAGACTCAATTCAACGATTATATCAGTTCTGTCTAAGCTAAGTATTGACATTTATACCCTGGTAAATGGTATAAATTTGTCGAAAAGGTACAGCAAGTAATAAATTCAACATACTGTGGAAGTATAGATACGACTCCGTTCGAGTTGATGACAGGTGTTAAAATGCGCATGAATGATGAAATCCTGATCAAGCAATTAATTGATGAACAACTTTTAAAACATTTTCATGATGAAAGGGATGAGATGCGACGTCATGCCAAAGAACAAATTATGAACATTCAAAAGGAAAATATTAAGAATTTTAATAAAAAACGGAAGACAGCAAAGAATTAAAAGGTAAATGACCTAGTGGCAATAAAACGTACGCAGCTAGGTGGAGGTTTGAAATTGAAGCCCAAATACTTAGGACCGTATAAAATCATAAAGACAAAATCTAACAATACTTTCGACGTGGTAAAATTAGGGCAAGGTGACGGACCTGTGTTTACAAGTACATGTGCCGAATTTGTTAAACCATGGCCTAGACCAGAAAACAGTAGCGATGAAGAATCATTCGGGACGAATGTATAGTCAGTATGGCCGTGTGTGGGGTTGGCAATGCTGTGAACAAAGAGACGGCAGTGAGGACGAAACCTTCGACGAAGCAAGTCAAACAAATTTTACTCTTGTGTGTAAATAAATTTATATTTTGTATTTTATTTAATAAACTGTATTCAATAAATTATATTGAAATTGAACCTACATATATATTGATAATTATTTATTAAATACTGACAAAACATATATGGTATAGAAGAAGTACTTGTAGACACACATAAATTTAGATATGATTCTTTTTGTTGTGGCAGAACATATGTCCATTTTTCTTTTCTACAGCTAGGTACAGCTACCGCTGTGGTGACGTCATTGCAGCAATGATTGATAAGTCCTCATTAGGTAAGATATGTATATAAAGCATCCTTGGAAAAGGACTTTTGTTCAAAGAATGAAATTTTTAAGTAGTTTTTTTCATGGTACTTTTTCTTGGAAGTTTTCAAATTGTTTTTGTTGGTTATAATCATTAATTTTTACAACAAATATGATACATTACAAACATTCAAATTTTATAAAGTTAACACTGAAAATCAAACAGGTTAAAAATTTAAGGCTATACAAAGTGACAATGGTCGTAAATAAATAAATTCGAATTTTAAAACTTTTTTAAATGAAAATGGTATAGTGCACCAGACACCTGTAAGCTATTCTCCCTATTCTTTGATGGAAATAACACGTTGTTACAAGATTCTGATCTACCTCAAAACGTTTGAACCAAAGCAATTAATACAGCCGTTTATATTAGGAACAGATCTACTATAAAAATTTTAGATAACATTACGCCTTATGAAAATGGGTTGGTAGAAAGCCTGCTGTTTCGCATTTACGTACATTTGGGTGAAACGCTGTTGTTCTACAAAGAGGTTGTGGCGAATGTCCAAGCAATCAAAAACGTATGAAAAACGTAAACACTAGATGTAAACAAACAAACTTTTAGAAAATTCAAAAATTGAAACAAGTATAACAAAAATAGCTAGTGAAATTGCCATCGCCAATAAAATTAAATTAATAAATAATAAAAACAAAAATTTAAAACATAGTTCCCCAAACCAACACGCAACAATATTAAAAGAAACTAACATGAACACTCGACGGGCACCAAGCAATGGGACTTCGGGTCATCTAAAAGAGGAAGCAGCTAAATCAGTTCAGGTAAAAAATATACAACAACAAATTCAACAACTTCAACAACAGCTTTAAAAATTGTATAATGAGGAAAAAAATAACCAGAAACGCTACCTCTGTTAACGACACTTGAACAGTAGTTAATAATCGTAAAAGTCAACGCGATGGTCCAAGTAAAAATCATCAAGCAAGCCAAAAACAAACCAAGCTAGAAATGCCAAAAAGCAATGGACAAATTGAAAGCAGCAGTAACCAGTCCACCAATTTTACAGTATCCACATTTTTCAAAAGAATTTTTGTTAACAACGGATGCTAGTAACGAAGCATTAAGGGCAGTACTATCCCAAGGAGAAGTTGGATCAGACTTACCCATTTAATTCGCAAGTCCTGCTCTCAGCAGTATTGAAAAAAGATACTTAACTATAGAGAAAGAATTACGTGCTATAGTATGGGCAACAAGAAATTTCAGATCATATTTGCTGGGAAGACATTTTAAAATATATACGGATCATAAGTCATTACGTGGAATTGCTAACTTAAAAGATCAAGATACACGACTGGGAAGATTTCGTTTGAAGCTATTAGAATACGATTTTGAAATTCTTTATAAGCCAGGGAAGACAAATCAAAATGCAGATGCACTAAGCAGGATTCCGGGAGAGTTTGCGGTAAAAACGAAGGCACAGATGCGTAAAGATACAAAGGGAAGTAAAATCCACCAACACCAATGATAGAGAACACTATAGGGGGTGGAGATGAGGCCATTTTTTTAACGGACCCAGAGGAAGTACAAAGAATTTTGAGGCAATTTCATGATACGGGGGTAGGGGGCCATCAGGGGGCGGTGCGAACGTATTTCCGATTTCGCCGTCAATTCAAGTAGACGGGAATGCAGCGGCAAATTAAAGATAACGTGGGGGCGTGTAAACTTTGTCAACGGTACAAGAGTGCTAAATTTGAACGTATACCGATGGTGATTACGGACACGCCAAAACGACCATTCGAAAAAGTTAATATGGATTTAGTGGGGCCGTTGCCTCAGACTGCAGGAGGCAATAAATGGATTGCAACATTTCAAGATGACTTCTCCAAATATATGTCCTGTGTAGCGCTACCGAACGCAGAAGTAAAGATAGTGGCTAGGGCATATTCTAATGAAATCGTCTCACGGTTCCAAATTCCCCGTACGTTAGTGACGAACAACGGGGCCAATTTTACCTCCAAAATGTTTAGAGCAACATGTAAATTATTGGGCACTAAGAAATTGTTCACGACGCCATACCACCCGCAGGCCAATGGATCAGTTTCGTAGCAGAGGATGGAACAAATTGGGATGAATGGGTCCATCACGCCATACATGTCCACAACAATCACAGACACTCAGCTACCAGGCAAATGCCAACAAGAATTCTTTTTGGATTTGATTTCGAGATGCCAGTGTCATTAAAAAGAAAACCCTCTTCATTGTATATTATTGACGACTACTCTCAAATTTTAAAGTATCAAATACAACGGACCGATGAGCTAGCTAGGACTCAAATCATGGCAGCGAAACAGAAATGTAAAGAATATTATGACCAGGGAACAAAGGAGAGGCTGTTCCAAGTAGGGGATATGGTCTGGTTAAGAAACCAACAAAGGAAAAATAAATTCTCCCTTGTTTGGGAGGGACCATACCGAGTGATACGGGTTCGAGAACCAGTTAACGTACAGTTGCTAGTCAAGGGGAAAAACAAATGGTTCCATAAGAATCTGGTAAAGGGTGTTTGGGGTATAGTTGCAGACCGTATATAGTAGGGTAATACCCAACATAAATGTTTGGTATTCCTTACTAGCGTCAGGCAAATTTTTCGCCGATTTAATAATGCACTTAGTGTTTTTGAAGGAAAATGGGACTATATACATATATGTGTTTCGTAAAATAAAATAGTAAAAAACTAATACATTTAGTCTAATTAGAAGGAAGGATAAAAGGTTGCCTATACTTTATATGTATTAGATACTAGGACAATGACCGGGAAGCAGCATCCGTTACTGCGAATCAGATGTAAAGGAAAACTTTCGGGCCGAAGAGTTTTCCCGGAAGAGGGGAGGGATGTTGTGTATCTAGTTTAACTAGATTACGACCTATTTTCTTATTTAAATGGAAATTGTAGTTGAGATATAGTATTATTTGATAATTATTATATTAATATATTAATTTTTATTGTAAACCGCTTCTATAGTCTCTAGTAACGGTTATGTGGCGTGATATTGGCACGCCATATAGTTGTTGCTAGATGTTTACATCAAATTTGTAGTCGGTAGTAACGGATATATGGCGTGAGATTGGCACGCCATATAGTTGTTGCTAGATGTTTACATCATTTTGGGCATGAGGTTTTTGTTTTTGAAATGGGGAAGTTAGTTGCTTGTGATGAGGAAGAACGAGCGTAAAAGTAAAATAAAAATTAAGTGAATCAGTTAGCCAATAATTATATTATATTATTTTGTTATTAACTAATTAATAAACAAATACTGTATATAATAAATAATGTACTATTTATAGTAAATCAGATTTCGCTTCTGTGTTCCGAAGTGCGCGCAAAATAAATCACTCCGCAACTTTTAATGTTTTTTATTAAAAAATGGAATACAGTGATCACAAATTTAATTAAATAAATTGAGACAGTGACTCTAAGTAAAAATCTAATAAAATTGTGCCTGATTTCAAAAGATAAGTGAAACTTTTATTGAATTTAAAACATTTGTTTTTATCAAAAAAAAGAGTTTAACTTTGCAAAATTATTTTTGTTTTGCATTTCTTTGTTATTTTCCACACACACATCTAAAACAGCTGATAGAGATAGCATATAAAGCTCGAAAGCTTCACATAAATAAAGAAAAAAGTGTTGTAAATTTACTCAGAAATTATACCAATTGCAATTCGCTTATTGTGTAATTTACTAATAAAATCTTTTTTAATTTGATTTTTCATTTTTGTATTCTTTATATATTTTTTTTATATTTTTTTATATAAAACGACTGCACAAAAAAAAAACAAAAAAAATTTAATAATAATAATACATGCCTATAACTAGAACACCACCTCCGGTAAAAGAAGGTGGTACACACTAATTAAAAAGTGAAAATTCACCAGCAGATGTTAGAACTAAACAAGAATATAGTTTAGCAGAAAAAATGAATAAACAAAATAAAGACATTTCGACTTTACTAAAGGTTTCTCAACGAGAACGATCAGGATCTATGAGCGAAATCCATAACGCTAAAATCGATTTTCCACCTAATGATATTAAATCGTGCAGAAAAGAAGAATGGAACGAAGTTAAAGGTAGTAAAAGACTTAGAGACAGTCCTGAAAAAATTAAAAAACCAAAGCAACAAAAATTGAACTACTGGCTCAGTAATTCGAATAGATTTGATGGACTGGTAGTGGAAGAAAAAGAAGACCAACCAGCTAAATAAGAGGAAAAACCCCTTAAATAACCACCAATTTATGTAGATAAAGTTGAGGACGTTCGCCCACTTTTAAATCTGCTTAACGAAATTGCAAATAATAAATTCATCTACTCGGGTTCGTATACAGTCTGGTACACCGGACATTTATGCAAAAATCGTTAAACTGCTAGAAAGTAAGAACACGGAATTTTATACATACAAACGTAAAAATGAAAGGAGCTTTAAGGTCATATTTAGAAATATGCATCCTTCCGTCGATATTGGGGATATAAAAACAGCTCTAGAAGAATTTAGACATGCTACTACAAATATATGAAATATGAAACATCGCCAAACAAAAAAGTCCCTTCCAATGTTCGTTGAAGAAATAGAGCAAAAACCAAATAACAATGATATCTATAACATTAAAAGCTTACTCCACAGTCGAGTTACCTTTGAGCCACCCCATTTTAAACGTGAGTTACCTCAATGCTCAGGACAACCCAAATGCATTAAATGTGCTGGTAATCACGCATCGGCTGACTGCGAAAGAAAATCCAGAACAAATGATGTTGAATGTGTTCTTTGTGAAGGTAACCACCCAGCAAACTACAAGGGCTGCTTAGTGTATAAAAAACTGCAAGCGTCTACTTTCCCACCATTTAGAAAAAAATTTCTAAAATCTGATGCTGAAATTGTATCCTCAACTAATCAGCATCAAGAACAACACGGAAAACAGCAAACTTTCGCTCAACCTGCACGCGCTCAACCAGGTCAAACTATTCCAAATAAAAACTCTCAGCAAACTTACGCTCAAGTTGCTGCCAACCAAATAAATCAAATTTCTTCCAATAAAAATAATCTTCACAGCTATGCATTGGTGAGTGAAATGAAAGAAATGATGAAACTAATGCGGGAAGTAATGAATCAAATAACTACCATGACAAATCTTTTAGTAAGTCTTGTTTCTAAACAAACCATATGCCCATAAAGCTCATCCTATGGTATGCCAATGGGTTGTCAAAACATTCCTCTGAACTGAGATTATTTCTATCAAAAAATAACGTAAATGTTTTATTAGTTTCAGAAACTCATTTCACAAAAAAAGTTTTTTTAAAATTCCATCCT
>NC_051846.1:134579434-134587824 GCF_002237135.1 Teleopsis dalmanni | reverse complement strand
ATAAGATCAAAACAAGATATTAATAACGAGACCTGTCAAACTAAGAAAGCTTTTGCGCAAAGGTGTGGAACGAAAGCAAAGCTTAGTCAAAAACAACTCCTGACTTCCACATGAATAGGAGATAGAATTCGCCGTAAAGCGGGATTTTAACTGGTGCATTGCAGTGGGATCAGCTAACGAGCTTTGATCAACGGTCGTTGAACTTTAACGTAGCTACAGCTGATACCGTTGACCGTTGACGATATAAAACTGCGTGCACCAGGAAGAAGGCTTCTTGTTCGGTTTCTACGCAGTGACATAGCTATATTTTAACACTATCGATTTCGGCAGCGAAGGTGCAAATAACTGACTACTGGATATTGGATAAATTAAATTTTATAAAGAGAATTTAGTATTATATTATAGAACGTAAAATATCACTAATCAATTGTTTGAAATTAAATTTTAAAAAAAGATATTTTAATATTAGATTAAATAACGTAAAATATCACTAATAAATTGGTTAAATTTAAATTTTATAAAGAGATACTATTTTTTTTTTGAAAAAAACCAAAACTGTGATGTGCAAACGAAATAAGTAAACGCAAACTGTTAAAAGAAAATTACTCAAATAAGTAAACTATAACCAATGAATTGTTTAAAAAATTATATTTTTAAAGAGATATTTTTTTTGAAAAAGAAACAAAACTTTGTGATATGTAAACGATTAAAGTAAAGTAAGCTTCATAGAAAGTTCTAAATTTTTGAATATAGAAGGAAACATAAACTGTTAAAAGAAAATCACTTAAATACAAGAACTAAGACAAAGTAAATTGTAAAACAAAAGAATTTAAATTTTAATAATATAGCACGTAAAATGTCATGAATAGTGTTTGAATTGTTTAAAACTAAATTTTATAAAGCGATATATTTTTTTTGGAAAAATAATTTTTTTGTAAATAGCTAATGTCAATACTGAAAGAAAAATAATAAATATATATTTACAAATTGTATAAAATTAAATACATTGAGTATAATTTTGTTGATTGGAAATATTTTGTATGTAAAGGCGCTTGACTATTAACTCCCAAGGATACAGGTGAATGCTCATAAGCGACGAGTGGTTAAAGGTAAATCTGTAGGAAGCTATCGCAAATAGGGTTGAAGGATTGAATTAAGGGTTGAAAAGGTGAGCGATTCAGGGCCTCAACAGTTACTGAACCTAGGCTGCACGGGGTGTAACACACGTAGCTTGAACAGTCACGTGTGTCTATACCATAGTGTCGGAAGCGATAGGTTGCTTTAACAGTAACCTAACGTCACTGACCCCTGAACGCTTTAACAGTGTACAAGGAAGGGCGTGTTGTCTACGACCTGTAATACATCACACGTAGCTTTATGAGTCACGTGTGCTTGTATTATATCGTGTCGCGTATCGAGAGGGGTTCAGCTGTATAGATCGATTTAGTTTGCCTTCAATTCAGTCCTTCAGAATTCAGGGTTGCAACAAAACAAATTTCTTGTGAGGACCTTGGACAAGGCTGAGCTATCCCAACTCTAAACGAACCGCCAGAAAAGGTTCATTACAATTATTTTTAACATGTACACGTGATTGTGTCATAAATTTTAATAAATTTTCGTCTTATTCAAAGTTGAAACGACATATGGCGTGGGTATTAAGAGCCATTAATAAGTTAGCGCGACATTGGTTACTGACACTGAAATTGAAGAAGCCTTCACTGATAAGTGAAAATTATGCCGAAGGTTGAGAACCGCTTTCGCCAAGTCATGCCGAAAGAGAAGCTGCCATTCTTATCATTGACTGTAGATAAACTGCGTAAAGCCGAATTAAAGATATTCCAAATTGTTCAAAAAGAGAATTTCGCGAACGAAATCGACCAGTTACATAAAGGTAAGCACATTCAAAAGAGTAGCTCGATTTACAAATTGCAGCCATATCTGGACGAGCATGAACTACTACGTTTACATGGACGTCTTGATGAAGCCACGTGCCTGCCACTGGATGCCCGATGTCCGATCTTGATGCCACATGATCATATCGTCACAGAATTAATTGTACGCTATTTTCATGAACAATTACATCACCAAAATATAGCCGTGGCTATTAATGAAATTCGTCAACGTTTTTGGGTGCCACATGTCAAAAAGGTCATAAAAAACCTTCAACGTACATGCTCAACCTGCCAAATTGAGAGAGCCAAACCATTACCGCAATTGATGGGTCAATTACCTGAAGATCGCTTCACACCTTTTATACGCCCATTCACATATACTGGTGTCGACCTGTTTGGTCCTGTTAGTGTTGCCATTGGTCGCCGACAAGAAAAAAGGTGGGTTGCAATTTTTACCTGCCTTACCACAAGAGCCGCCACCCATTCATTCTTAGCTTGCGAAATTTTGTGAACAGGCGTGGTACCCAATACGCATTCGATGTGATAATGGTAGCAACTTTATAGGGGCGCAAAAAGAATTACGATCAAATGAGAAAATGTTAGACACCGATCGCATCCAACAGGAGGGTTCCAACAATTACATCGAGTGGATTTTCAATTGCCCTGCCAACCCCAGCACTGGTGGTTGCTGGGAACGTTTAATTCGTATCGTCAAGCGTTTGTTATGCCACACTTTGAAGAATGTCATACCAAGAGTCGAGACACTTCGCAGTGTACTCATTGAAGCTGAAAATATCATAAACTCTCGTCCGCTTACTGACGTACCTATTATGGCTGAAGACGCTGAACCGATTACACCAAATCACTTTTTGATAGGATGTACCAACTCCACTCAGACGCCACAGCCGTACGACGAAAAAATATGTTTAAACAAACAGTGGCGAATCGCACAAAACTTGAAGAATCGCATGTGGAAACAATGGGTTATACAATATCTACCACAGCTTTGGCATCGCCCGAAATGGTACTCCAAAGCACCTTTACTACAAGTTGATGACCTAGTCATAGTTTGTGATCGAGCCCTGCCGCGAAGCCAATGGCAGAAAGGACGCATAACTCAGGTGTTCCCAGCCAAGGATGGTCAAGTCCGTATAGCAGAAGTAAAAACTGCAGCAGGTCTAGTTCGTCGACCAGCCAACCGTATTGGCGCCTTACCATTTGGTAAATCGAATTGATTTACGGAGGGGGGGATGTTGAGAATTCGCCTACATTTGAACACCCACCAAAATTGTCTGCACTGAACAAGCCCACAAGCTGTCATGTGTGATGACGCCAGTTTTTTGCCGAAAGCCAAAAGGAGCACACGCGGTATACAGCCGTAAAACAATGCGGTTTTTTAGATACACATTTATAAAAGTCAATGCGGTTTTTTAGATACACATTTATAAAAGTCAATGCGGTTTTTCAGATACACATTTATAAAAGTCAATGCGGTTTTAGATAAACATTTATAAACAATCAAACAATGTAAATAACAGTTATTGTATAATAAAATATTTAACACATAAATGTACAAGAAATTAAAACTTAACACACAATAAGCGCAGCCCACAAAATGTTCCATCTATCTACAAATTTGGCGGTTGAGCCGAAAGCCCTCATACGGCATCTGCCAATTTCCGAGCAAAATTACAATCTAGCTTGGGATATTCTGTCAAATCGGTATGACAACAAACGACTATTGGTGACAGCATTACTAAATAAATTGTTATCACAACCAAATATAATAATAGAATCAGCAAGCAGACTTAAGGGCATACATGATGTTACAAAAGAATGTTATGGATTTGCAGCTCAAGGTATTGATGTTAAGTCTTGGGACGCCATAATGGTTCACGTAATTATTAGAAAGCTAGACAAAGCTTCAAATACAGCATTCGAGCAATCGTTAGAAGACAGCCGAAGAATAATTTCATTAAAAGAATTATTGCAGTTCCTAGAAGGAAGATTTCAGGCATTCGAATCAATGACGAATGGAAACCACAAACAAAGTCACAAACCACGACATCCAGCAGTAGCACTTGCAGCTACAGACTCAGGATAAAATGTATTACTTGCAATAATAGTCATCAATTATTTTCATGTGAAACTTTCAAACGTAAATCCATACAACAGAAGTATGATTTACTAAAACGTCATAAATTGTGCACAAACTGCATGAAACCTGGTCATATGGCATTACAATATGCTCCAGCAGGGGTTGTACTATATGCCATAGAAGACATAATACACTGTTGCATCAAAATAGACACCCAGTTCAACCATCAAATCATAAGTTAGTTGAAAACACTTCAAGGCCACTTGCACAAACAACTCTAATGTCATCCATCAATCATGGTCATACCAGTTGCGTTCTTTTGGGAACAGCAAAACTTTTAGCCTCCAACTCTAATGGAAGAACAGTCGAGTGCAGAGCAGTATTGGATTCAGGTTCGCAAATAAATATTGTGACTGAACGACTGGCATCCAGATTGGGTCTGCAAGTAAGCTCCAGTTCGATTTGCATCGAAGACATAGGGATAGGTAAATTGAGTTCTAAAAGTCGTACAACACTTTTTGTGCAATCAAAAGTGACCGATTACAAAACAATACTTGAAGCATTTGTGTTGCCAAAAATTGTATCCAATCAACCATCGCAACACTTACAAATTTCAAATTGGAATCTGCCCAATAACATCCAATTAGCAGATCCTACATTCTATAAGTCTGACAAAATTGATATGTTGCTTGGAGCAGAATTTTATCATCAACTCCTAAGTCCTGGTCAAATACATCTTTCAAGGGAACTACCAATTCTACAGAACACTGTGCTCGGATGGATCGTATCTGGAAAAATCCAAAATGCTAACACAATAGCATCAGAAGATAGTTTAGAAAATGCAATAGAACAACTCTGGAAGGTTGAAGAAGTTGATACACACTCAAAGATCTTGTTAATAGCAGAGCAACAATGTGAAGCTCAATTCACTCAAACTACATATCAGAATGTTACGGGACGAATTATCGTACGTCTTCCTTTTATAAATGGCAGATTCGCTTTGGGAGATTCGAAAGACATTGCTACAAATAGATTTCTAGCACTAGAGCGTAGACTTTCAAAGGATAGTCACCTCAAACGACAATACGTAGTTTTTAGATGAATATGAAAAATTGGGACATATGACCGAAATAGATATTGAAAGGATTATGTCACCACATTACTTTATACCACACCATTGTGTGCTTAAACCCGACAGTACCACCACCAAGTTACGTGTGATATTTGATGCATCATCCAAAACAACATCAGGGCAATCTCTCAATGATTTACTACACATCGGACCAACAAAGTGAATTACTGTCTATTTTATTACGATTCCGTCTTCCTCGTTATGTGTTTACAACAGACATTGAAAAGATGTACCGACAAATACTTGTACATCCAGAAGACAGACAATGTCAGCTTATCGTTTGGAGAAATGAACCAAGTCAACCTATAAAGTACTTTGAACTCAACACAGTAACATATGGTACTAGATCAACACCGTATCTAGCAACCAAATGTTTGCAAGCTTTAGCTGATAACAATATGCAAAATTATCCATTAGGTGCATCTGCTCTCAAACAAAACTTCTATGTAGATGATTGTTTAGACGGGGCAGATAGTCTGAGAACATTGTTGGAAACTCAGAGTCAATTAAACAAAATACTGACAGCAAGCGGTTTTAAATTGCGCAAATCATCCAAGTTTACTGGATTACTGGATTTTGGATTATCCTGGTATCCAAAATCTGATAGTTTATGCGTCAAGGTTATATTGGAACCTGTTTGCAGCACGACGAAGCGCAGTGCAACCTCAGATTTAGCAAGGCTATTTGATCCACTAGGACTTTTGTCACCAGTTGTGGTGATGGCAAAGATCTTTATTCAAGAATTATAGAATTTAAAGATGGATTGGGATGAAAAATAGCCGACTGAATTACATAAACAGTGGTTAGAGTTCCGGAACAATTTGACAAAAATAAATTGTCTGCAGATATCTCGTCATATTTTCAAATGCGAAGTTCCTGCCAACATTTAATTACACATCTTTACAGATGCATCAGTAAAGGCATATGGCACTGCGGCGTATTTGCGATCAACACTTCAGAATGGTCAAATTATTGTACGACTATTGTGCGCCAAATCTCGGGTTGCACCTTTGAAAAGGTTGACATTACTTCGTCTCGAACTGTGTGCAGCTGTGGTTGGCGCAAAACTACCAACAAGAATAAAAAACGAGCTACAAATAAGAAATTACCAGACGTTCTTTAGGTGTGATTCACAAATAGTGATATCATGGATCAACTCTCCATCATCAAAGTTTCACACTTTCGTTGCAAACAGAGTAAGCAACATTCATCAATTAACAGCCACAAATCACTGGCGCCACGTCAGTTCGGAACACAATCCAGCTAACATTTTATCAAGAGGCCTTGCACCCCACAAACTACAGTCATCAAGTAAGTGGTTTTATGGACCTATGTTCCTGCATGGTCGGGAAGAACTGTGGCCTTCAAAACCATCATCAGCGTTAAAATCCGAAACCCTCATTGATCCTGAACGGAAGAAGGAAACTCCAGTATCTACATTGTCTGTTGTTGAAGGCACAGCAAATCCTGGAGAGTTCATATACTCAATACGACACAACAACTCATTTGGAAGACTTCAACGGATATTATCGTATATATTAAGATTCGTAAAAAGAACCAGAAGAAAACAAAATGATCATTCAAGCAATTTTTTGACTCCAGATGATCTAGATGCAGCACATCAGGTCATCATCAAAAATATTCAATATGCAGAATTCAAAAATGAAATCAAAATTATGAAATCTGATGGAAGAATAAATAAGTCCAGTGCATTGTCATCACTGGCACCTTTTATTGATAATACGGGCATCATAAGAGTTGGTGGACGTTTGGATGCAGCCTCATTATCGTATGACGCAAAACAACCTATGTTGTTGCCTTATAACGACCCCATTGTCAAATTAATAATGGAACAATAAGAAATACATGCACTGTGGTCCGCAGTCTCTCCTAGCTAACATGCGTCAACGATACTGGCCAATTAAGGGCAAATTGATGGCAAGGTCAGTAGTACAACATTGTGTACGTTGTACTAAAGTAAGACGATTTTATGAACAACTGATGGGTAATTTGCCAGCGACAAGAGTATAACCTGGGCGACCATTCCTCACCACTGGAGTGGACTTTTGCGGACCTTTTTGGATACATTACAGAATCCGAGGCAAGAAACCACACAAGGCATACATTGCTGTGTACTGTTGTTTTACAACTAAAGCAGTTCATCTCGAAGTAGTCAGCGATTTAACCACAGATGCATTCATCGGATTACTGAAACGTTTTGTTGCTCGAAGTGGACATTGCAAGAATTTGTTTTGTGACAATGCCACAAATTTCGTGGGAGCAAGCAATCAATTACTTGAACTTGCAGACTCAATTCAAGCAAACAAGGCACAAGAGAAGATAATTAACGAATGTAATGAAAGAGGAATAACTTTTAAATTTATACCTCCTCGTGCACCACACTTCGGTGGACTGTGGGAAGCAGCAGTCAAATCAGCAAAACACTTATTGATACGAAGTAGTAAGACCACGTCACTAACATATGAGGAACTAGAGACTGTTGTATTAGAAGTCGAAGCAATACTAAACTCTCGACCATTGACACCTATGTCGAGTAATCCGAATGACTTGTCAGCACTAACACCTGGTCATTTCTTAATCGGAGAACCACTCACAGCAATGGCAGATGCAAAGGCCCAATCAGGAAATATAAATCTGGTGACAAGGTGGAAATTAGTTTCTCGCCTCAAATTGGACTTTTGGGAACGTTGGAAAACCGAGTACCTCACTGAACTACAATGTCGACACAAATGGAAAGCAGCCAATCCAAATATAAAAGAAGGTACCCTTGTAATCATCAAGGAAGATAATGTTCCTACATTAAAATGGCCACTTGGACGTATTTCAAAGGTATATAAGGGAGATGACGGTCTTGTTCGCGTGGTTGATGTTAAAATGGCTTCAGGAACTAAGACGTCCTTTGACAAGACTAGCGCCTCTTTTTCCATCCGATGAACAATCTCCTGCTTCTGATGAATAACTTTCAAAAAGTTTTACAAAAGCGAATTCGAAAACACCACACGAAGGCACAGATCAAGACGAGCCAAAATGACACTGATAGTAGAAATAACAGAGGTTGGTTCAAATAACCACAGAAATGTCAGAATGACATCAAAAAGAACCCATACGGAAAACTAGAATTAACCCCTAACAAATTTCTTTATAATATAAATGTATCCTTAGTTTCCTACATAACAACAGGAACATTATATAACAATAACTTCACATTTTGAAATGTGTCTGAATTATTTTCTCACTGGTCTAAAAG
>NC_051846.1:134575068-134579334 GCF_002237135.1 Teleopsis dalmanni | reverse complement strand
TTTTATTATTACTTCTAAATTATTATACCTGCTTACAACAGTATTGAAATGTGCTCATAATACTGTTGACAGGTTACATAAAATTTGTTTACTAGAATCGGGTTGCAGCATGTGAACTGCAACTCAGCATTTTCTTTAAAGTAAAAAAAACTTAGATTAAGAATGTTAAGGTAGATTTAAGAAATTAAGAATTAAAATAAACAGATTTGTTTTTCATCTGAAACCGAACGGTAATTTCATTTAACTAGCGCCCAGCACAACGTGCTTTGAATTCTGTTAAAAGTTAATTTGTAAAAGAATTGAATTGAAGAATTGAAGCTTTGAATCCATATTGTAAAAGTGAATTTAAAAACTAGTAACTATAAAGTGGAACTTTTAATGAATTTGTGAAATTAAAATTTAGAAAAACTAATACAATTAATAAAATTTGAAATAATTAAAATTAATTTACAATTTCAATAAATTCGTGAAATTAAGTGTGAAATTAAAATCCAAAACTCATATTTATAATAGAAATAAATTAATAAAATTGAACTTGAGATTTATTTCAGTTAATTTAAATTAATTTAAAAGTTAAAAGTTGCAGTTAATTTTTTTGAGAGAAGCATACAATAGCCGTCGTATGCCATCGTTGGAAACAAGCAGAAGGATTGAAGCTGCAACAACGGCCTAAAAAATTGGAAATTGGACAAATTCAGCGAAGGATCGATAAAAGAAAGTATAATGTTATTTATGTGAGTGCTATCTTTTAAGAATTTTGTTAGTTACTAAGTAAAAATTTTAAATACAAATTGACTAAGAAAGTCGAATTCAAAAGTAAATATATTTGTAACTTTAAAAGATTTTATTAAAATTATTTAAATGTGAATATTGTGTAAATTGTGTGATTCTAAATGTAATTATTAAGAATAATTTTCCTTTTTGCCTAAAATTATTCAAGTTATTAAAATTATTGACTAAATAAAAATTTATTTTGATTTAAATATTGCTAAAATTACAAATTTTCTAAAATTTTTTTTTTAATTTAATTTTTAGTAATAATTTTGTTTTTTTTTAAAAAAAAGATGTGGTTTTTAAATCTCTATTTTAAAATTTAATTTAAAAATAATAATTTCCATTTCCATTTGTCTGTCTATTTGTTGTTGTCTGTTGTTTTTTATTTGTTGTTTTTGTGCTTTGATTTACCTTTTATTTTACTACAGACAATATAAATTTAATTGGAAATCACAAATCAAAAACGTTGACAGGAATCATGCACAGAGACCAAATTTTGAGCTTAATAGAAGCGGCAATGAACGCTTCTACTGATAGGTTGTCGAAACGAATCGATAATTTGACTCGTTCGATCGAACTTTTACAGCTTACACAGGTTGAACCATATAGACCCGTGACCATTAGGCATGGAGTAAATAATCATATAAATAACTCTTACTTACTTAGATCTCATAAAATCCGTTCAAATTTTTAAGGGAAATCCAGCCGAATATCCGGCTTGGAGAGAAGCAGCCCACTTCGCAATGAATTATTACGAAGAAGGCTCAGAAACCAATTATATTGCGATAGGTATTTTAAGAAATAAAATTGCGGGAAGCGCGAATGCAACATTAAGTGCATTCAATACCGTATTGAATTTTCAAGCAATAATTTCACGCCTTGACCAAATATATTCGGACAAACGTCCATTACATGTCCTTGAAAATGAATTAAGTATTCTAAGACAAGGACGTATGACTATTACAGAATATTATGATGCGGTCGATAAACAGTTGACCCTCATAATAAATAAAATTATTATGGATAATAATGGCAATAATGCCTTAATAAATGCCTTAAACGAAAGAGCAAGACAAAATGCTCTTCGAATATTCATATCAGGTCTACGTCGACCTATATGTGACATTTTATTTTCGTCACACCCTCCAGACTTGACAACTGCGCTCGCACAGGCGCAGGAACTAGAGCTAAACCATCAAAGGTATGACTTTGCTAACACATTCGCGTTAGCAAGAACTGCTTTTCAGCGTAATCCACGCTACAATATTCAGAATGGAAATAACAAACAATATACGTTTCAACGTAAAGAACAGCCGATAGTCGCGCGAAACACGCCGCATTATCGGAGGGATACACCAATCCCTATGGAAGTAGATCCAAGTACTTCATATTTTAGACCTACAGTAAAAAGACGGAATCAGGACATCGACAGGATTTTACGAGTCAACAACCATCCTTCCAGGAAAACCATGGTTTTAAGCGCCCGTACTTGAGCAATTTAAATCGGTCACCGATACAGGAACATCCAAAAATTATATTAACAAGTCAGATTTTCTAAAAATTATCAAAACACTTACATACCCATTCCAAGTTAAATCAATTAACGGGACGAATAAGATTTCAGAATATTGTAAAATATACATTTTAGGTAAAATTACAAATTTTTACTTACTACCAAATCTTGCTTCCTTTGATGGAATCATTGGCTATGATTTCCTTAAAGAAATTGAAGCTAGTATTGATACAAAAAATGGTGTTCTTTTCCACAGAAGTGGAGAAGAAAAACTCAACCATTGGACTTTTGAATAGGTTAATTCAATTATAGAAAAAATAATCATGAACAATAGAGAAGCCTTTGCAGACCCCAATAGAACCTTGCCTTTCAACACAAATGTGAAGGCGAAAATTAAATTATTTACGGATGATCCAATTTATACTAGGGCATATTCGTACCCTATGTCAGCAGGAGAGTTTATTAAAAAAGAGATTAACTCTCTACTAAAGGATGGTATAATCCAGAAGTTTTCTTCCCCATACAATTCACCTATTCATGTCGTTGGAAAAAAAGGATTAGATGAGCATGGTTTATAAAATTAAAGAATGGTCATAGACTACCGAAAGATTAATGAGAAAACAGTAGCGGATAAATATCCAATACCTGATAACTCAGTTATACTTGCAAATCTAGGAAAATCAAAACTATTTACTACACTGGACCTGAAATCTGGATTTCATCAAATAATTCTTTCAGAAGAAGATAGACCAAAAACAGCTTTCAGTGTGAATAATGGAAAATATGAATTTTGTCGCTTACCATTTGGACTTAAAAATGCCCCAAGTATTTTTCAAAGAGCGATTGATGACATTTTAAGAGAGGATGTCGGCAATATATGTCATGTCTATATGGATAACATAATAATTTATTCATCTGTTCAAAATGCTCACATGGAATATGTGAATAAAATTCTGAGCAAACTAGAACGGGCAAGAATGAGATTATCACCCGAAAAATCGAAATTTTTTCGGAAGGAGGTAGAATTTTTAAGATTCGTCGTTACTAATGAAGAGATTAAGACATGTCCAGAGAAAGTTAAGTGTATTTTTAATTATAAAATACCTAAAACATTGAGAGCGTTACGCTCATTTTTGGGATTGTCTGGATACTACAGAAGGTTCATTAGGGATTATGCTAAATTAGCTAAGCCCTTAACTATATGACCGTTTTCGTGGCGAAAACGGTCATATAGGGACGCCACATTATAAAAATACGATGATAGAATTGGATGGTGAAGCTAGGGATGCATTTGATAGATTAAGGAGGATTTTAGCCTCAGAAGATGTCTTAATTCAACATCCTGATTATAATAAATATTTTGAGTTAACAACGGATGTTTCTTCAGTTGCCCTGGGAGCTGTATTATCTCAAGAGGGAAAACCAATCACCATGGTATCCAGAACTCTATCTAAAGCAGAGGAAAATTATGCAACCAACGAGCGAGAACTTCTCGCAATAGTTTGGACTCTTCAAGCGCTACGACATTACCTTTATGGTGTCAAAAACGTAAAGATATTTACAGATCATCAGCCGCTTACATTTTCCATATCGGATAAAAATTCAAATTCAAAAATGAAACGTTGGCGTTCATTTATTGAAGAATTTGCACCAAAATTTTTTTATAAACCAGAAAAAGAAAATATTGTAGCAGATGGCTTATCAAAGCAATACATCAATAACATGACATCGAGCAATGAAACAGTTCATAGCGAAATATCGTTGTCAAATATAATCAAAACAATAAAATATCCCGTTAATCAATTTTAAAGTCAGTTTGTTATTTGCAATACTGAAACCTTTAATTCAAAAACAAATATCTTATTTAGGAGATATGTTCGTCATACTATAAATTATGACACTATAGAAAACCTTTTGGAATGCCTTAAAGTAAAAATAAATCCTAATGTCACAAATTGTATTTGCTGCGACCTGCCAAC
>NC_051846.1:134568298-134574968 GCF_002237135.1 Teleopsis dalmanni | reverse complement strand
ATTCCTCTTTTGAATCTTTTATTCTCGAGTTGACTGAGTAGAGTTTCTACTAGTTCTATTTCCATTTCTACGTCAATAAATTCTGCTTGGTTGTAAGAATGTTTTTTCTTTTCAATTTCGAAAAATTGCTTTTCGTCACTTAGAATGTCTCAATAATAGGTTAAGTTAGTGACGTGTAGAATGTCACTATAATTATAATATGTCAAGGCGTCATTATTTTTTATTAATATGTAATTATCCCTAGTATAGTCTATTATTTCTCCATTTACTGATAATATCAGTATAATTAGTTTGATATATACAAACATGCTGAAATAAAAAAGGATTTATTTATATTTTATATAAATTTATTTTTTATATTATCCTTATGAATAATTCTATTCCTATTATTTATTCTAATTTTATTACCAAGGTCTTCTTTTACTATTTGTCTTTTAAATCTTGGTTGTAACTTGTTTCGTTCACCAATAATTCTTTCATATATGACCTGGCCTACATCAAAGCTTTTATCTAAGCGATTTTTATTATGGCATTTTAACATTCGTGCTTGTGCCGTTTTCAATTTTTCATGAATATGTTCATGATTAATTTTGTTAAAGAAGACATCATTTGGTCTTTCTTTTATGATTGTGTGGATTGTTTTATTATATTGTTGGGAAGATCTCAATATGACTTCTAGGTCATTTACAAGATTATATTCTTGTTTAATACATCTGCCAATCTCAACAATTGTTGAGTGGACTCTTTCCACTTGTCCATTTGTTGTACTGTGACGGGGATCACAATAGTAAAGAAGGATATTCATCCTTTGCATGAGAGATTTGAACTGAGGGGTGCTCAAGCTTGGTTCATTATCCAGAGTAATATGTTTAGCTTCTGGGAATGTTTGTAATATTTCTAGAATTTTTTCATCTAAATTAAATTTATTCTCTATGGTTTTTATAATTAAAAACTTTGAGTAAGAGTCCAAGCATGTAATAAATTTTAATTTTTGAGCGTAAAATATATCAATATGTAGGTTTTCGCCTACTGTTGTTGGAATTGGAGCTTCCTTTATAGGTATCTTCTGTGGATGCCTATCGTATTTATTAGTATTACATATCACGCAGTTTCTACAATATTCTCGTAATTGTTTAAACATTTCAGGCCAATAGTACATGGCAGTTATTTGTTTAATATTCTCATCATAACTACGATGAGCTCTAACATGTATTTGTTCTATTATAATACTTTGATCATCCCTATTTGGAATGTCAATAGGAAAGTGTTTAGTATGCAAAAATTTATTACTAAAAGTTTGCTTAAGCATGACTTTTATTTCATATAGGTCTTCAGGAGTGCAATAAATTGCCGTAACCAATTTTGGTTGAAGATATTCTTTTAGTATTGTTATTAGATTTTCTACTGTATCGAATTCGATTATATGACGTGTTTTATCAAATGTTTTGATAGATTCATGTACTGTGAATCTTTTTTTGGATAATATTAATTGTTGTTTAAACATGTTTAGTGGCTTTTTAGTCTCCTCAATGTAGACGTTATCGCTACTAGGAGCTGAATGTTGACTAGCGTTGTCGACATCATCATCATCACTTATGGATTCATCCGTTAGATTGTGTAGTTCAATCCTTGATAAGGCGTCTGCCACTACATTGGTGTGTCCTTGCTTATAAATGATTTTCGGAGAAAACTCTTCGATGAAAGCATGCCACCTCTTCATTTTGGAATTAGGGTTGCGATTTGAAATTGCAAACGATAATGGTTGATGATCCGTATGGATCTCTAGATTTGTTACGCCATACAAATAGTTTCTTAAATTCTTCAACGACCAAACGATTGCAAATAATTCTTTTTCGTTAGTCGCATAATTTCGTTCTGTTTTATTTAAAGTTTTAGAAACAAATGTTATTGGTTTTGAATCCTGAGATAAAACCGCTCCGATTGCTATATTAGAAGCATCGGTATTTAGAACAAACTTTTTAGAATAATCTGGCTGCGTGAGCTCAATTTGATTTAGTAAATATTCCCTTAAAAGGTTAAATGATTTAAGGGCTTCTTTATTCAATTCTATAAGAACCTTACTAGACATATGTTTGGAGATTTTACCATTTCCTCCAGAGAGTAGGATAGTTAAAGGTTTAGCAATTTTTGCATAATCCTTTATAAATTTCCTATAATAGCCGGTTAGTCCGAGAAAGCTTCGCAATTCTTTGATATTGCGTGGAGCAGGATATTTTAGAATAGTTTCTACTTTATTTGGGTCGGTTTTAATTGTTTTATGAGCGACTATATATCCTAAAAATTCAATTTCGGTTTTAAAAAACTTTGATTTCTCAAGGGAAATCTTCATATTTGCTTCGTGCAGTATTTCTATAATAAGTTCTAAATCTCTACGATGTTGATCTAGATCTGCAGAAAAAACAATTATATCGTCCATATAGACGTGACATATTTTACCAATATATGAACGCAGGATATCGTCCATAGCTCTTTGAAATATGCGTGGAGCATTTTTTAAACCGAATGGCATTCTGAGGAATTCATACTTGCCATTATTTATTGAAAAAGCAGTTTTTTCAATATCTTTTTCATTCATCAGTATTTGATGAAAACCTGACTCTAAGTCTATTGTAGAAAAGTACTTGGCTTTCCCAAGATTTGATAAAATTATACTGGTATCAGGGATTGGATACCTATCAGGAATGGTTTGATCATTCAGTTTTTTAAAGTCAATAACTAGTCTATGTTTTGGGGTACCATCAGGATTTTGTCCTTTTTTGGATACAACCCATATTGGAGAATTATATGGACTATTACTAGCTTGAATAATGTTGGATTCCAACATTCTTGAAATCTCTTCATTCACAAATGAATTGACAGAGAATGGGTAAGGGTACTGCTTGCTCCAGATAGGAGAATCAGATTCAGTTCTGATTTCAGCCCTTATATCGGTTCTGAATGGTAATTCCATATTTATTTTAGAATGAAGTTTATTTATTTTATTTTTTAAGGTGGCTTCAAGCCTAACCTTTTTCCTTATTTCCCCTAAGTATCTCTCACTTTCGTTGTACGTGATATTATCTTTTATCCGTACATTTAAAGATCCTAATGTGGAAGTTTCCATTAAGGTATCTTGAGAATATGGTTCAGAAATGTCATCTTCTGAACTCTCTTTAATATTATTTGTTAAGGGTAAACGACACTGTTCCCCATTTATATTTTCATTTTTGCCGGTATTACCTTCGGCTGGCTTTTCAGGATTTATTTTTCCCGAAATATTATTCAATTTACTTGAATTTTTATTTTTATTTAATTTTTTACTTTTGCCGGTATTATCTTCGGCTGGCGCCTTAGGATATTCTTTATCCCAAGGGGGTATTTTTATATATTTTTCTATATAATTTTCTGTTTGAGTCGTTAATTTTTTATTCTTGCCGGTATTATCTTCGGCTGGCGCCTTAGGATATTCTTTATCCCAAGGGGGTATTTTTATATAGTTTTCTATATAATTTTTTGTTTGAGTCGTTGGTTCTTGTCGGCCTCTTTTTGTATTGCTGTCATATATTTTTTCTAGACCTCCTTCATATTTGAGCAAGCCATGCTCAATGTCAATGGTTGCTTTTGTTTTTTTTAAAAAATTGTAACCTATTAAAAAATCAGATTCGAGATTTTTTATCTCGTAAAATAATTGTTTATGTCCAAATAGATGAACAATATGATAATGGCTTATAATTGTATAGCCATTAATGGTTTTTACTCTTTTTTTTATGCTTAGTTTTTGTTTATTTTTATAGATACCGGCTTTGATATAACAAGCTGTAGCACCTGTATCTATTAGTATTTGGAGGTTTCTATTTATTGCTTTGTCCCTTCTGTAAATGAAAGGGAGTCCGATATTGGACCTAAAAAATGGTTCTCATTTAAATTATTAACTCGCTGGGCCTTTGCCTGCGGTTGATTACTATTTTCGCTATTTTCGCGACGATGCTTTAAATTGTTGAAGGGTCGTTGCATCCTTCCCTGATTTTGTGGTGATCCATTTGGATTCCAGAAATTGTTATTGTTTCCTCGAAACTGTGGTATCTGTCTGTTTTGAGGATGTGGCCTCTGTTGTATGGATGTATCAACATCCATTGGTTCAGGCTTGGGAAAATTATTTTGCCTGGGCTTGTTTACATTTGCGCGATTAAAGCGCAAGTTATTGGAGAAATTATTTTGATTAAAAGTTTTTCTCTGATCAGAGAATTGGAATGCGAATTTTGCACGCAAATTATTGGATTCTAACTCCTGAGCTTTGGCTAGAGCGTTAGGTAAATCTGTAGGTGAAAGGGAAAATAATATATCATTTAATGGAGCGTGTAGCCCAGTAATGAACACTCTTAAGGCGTTCTGGCGATTTTTGTTATTTAATTCACGAGTAATGGACGAGTCATTACCGTGAGTCATTATTGTTTTGTTTATTAAAAGGGTTAATTTTTTATTAACCAGATTATAATAATCAAGGACAGTGGATGAGCCTTGCCTAAGGATACTCATTTCCTGTTCAATGACGTGAATTGGACGCTTGTCAGCATAAGCAAAATCAAGTCTGCTTATAATGGCGTCATAATTAAGGACAGTTCCATGATTGGTTAGTACATCGTTTCCTTGATGAACTATTTTGTTCCTTAATATTGTTAGGGCAGCAAAATATTTTCGGCTACCTCTGGTGTAGAGGCTCATGCAATTGTGAGCTGCTTCTCTCCAACTAACGTAAGAGTTTTGATTACCAGTAAATTCTGGAATGGATTTTATTACGTCAAGACTTTCGTCGCACGTTATTGTCTCGTCTATTGTCTGTGGTTCGTATTCCACTACGGTATTTGTACCAGTCAGTGTTTGAATTTGACTTTTCAAACTCCTAATTTCTTCCCTAAGGGATAACAGATTAACAGAGATCAATCTGCTGATCGTCTCTTGAGTTATTGTAGTAGATGGTGTAGTGTTTGTGGCCATTTTGGAGAAATTTTTTGTTAAGTCCTCCAGGATTATTTATTATATTTATAAGAAATTTTACAGACCTTTCTTGTCTGATAGAAAATTTATAATGATTTATCCCAAGAATATTTTCTTATTTGTATATATAATTGTTAGTAAATACAAAAAATTTTTATTTAATGCACCCAGCGTAAACGCAGTTATAGTGCTTACAAAAATATTATTGACTGTGCAAGTGAATGCATCGTCAATTTTATTAATATAATTATAGTTTATTAAATATTTTTATATATTTGTATATTTTTAATAAATTAATAAATATGTATTTATATACATTGATTTTTAATAAATAATAGTATTAGCATCTGTAAAGAAATACCTCCTTGCTGCTGTTAAAATACCTCCAGTAATTTGTTTTGTGTTGATCCTCTCAGTACCAATTGTAGAAAAGTTATTTTAATTGTTTCTGTAGTTGATGCTCCAAAGGCTTAGCAGAAACCTTGTTTATAAAAATCAACAGCTTTGTGTAAATGCTTTTACACATTTGTTTTAGTGTAGCACAATTGTTATTTAATGTTTTTATGAAGATTGTCTCTAAACTTCTATATTAACTTTATGGATAATTTTATTTATCCTTTTAGTGTTAATAATTTAAAAAATTTTGCACATATAAAAATTTTTGTGCACTCACGAAATCTCGTTTTTTATTATTTGAGATATTTCATTAACGCTTTTCTTCGCATTTGCGTGAGTTCACTGTATATTTTATAACTCGCGAAATCTCGTATTTTATTTGAGATTTTTTATTATTCGCGAGCCCAACAGTTGTTGAGTGCCAATTGATTTTCGAATTTTTTTTAAAAAAAATTTTACACATTAAAAAAAATTTTCGCTCGCGAAATCTCGTTTTCTAATATTAGAGATATTTTTATTAACGCGAGCCCCACGTTGGGCGCCAATTAATGTTCGGGTTCTTTTTTATTATTTTTAAAAAATATATATTTATTATATTTAATTAATGTGTTTAATCATAGTTTTTATTACAAATTTTAACTTTAGTATTTATTGAATATAATTTGGTTTTTGAATATATTTAACTTTTGTGTTTTTGTTTGAAACAAGACAGCAAGACCGACCAACGACTTTATTTCATTTACTTCTCCTAACGACTCAACCGTTTAGTTTCAATCTTTCCTAACGACTGACAATTCAAAGTTTTTCCTTTGATGCCTGAAGTCGTTATTTAAAATCTGAAATTGGATTTTATCCAATTGAATTCAAGCTTCTAAAATTCCTAAGAATTTTCTAGAAGCGTCTTTTCTCCATCCAATAGGATTGGAGCTTCTATTTGCTAAAGCACCTCGTCAGCGTCTTTAGCTTTGGCGTCAGTAGCCAGATGACGATATCTTTGTCCAATAATGATTGAACAATTCATCGATCAAGTATTTCAAAAGATACTTGATCTGTTTTGCACAACATAGTTGCGTCTTTAAAGAAAACAATTTTGTTTTCTTTTGCAACATTGTTGCCATAAGAAGTGCAGGCAGTAAGCCTGACTGAAATTAAATATACAAACGCGCGTAGGCGTTGTGAAATATCTTAATGCGCAATTCTTAGATGCGCATATTTGAGATACAAAAATTATGTGTAACGGCAAAGTGCCGTTATAATAATACAGGGTGTTAACTTGTAT
>NC_051846.1:134547674-134568198 GCF_002237135.1 Teleopsis dalmanni | reverse complement strand
AATAGCAATCGTTGAATTGATGAAATGTTGTATTTGCTGAGTGTACTTGACCAGCCGGAGAGTCGGTAAGGTGTAATCTGAAACAGTGTTGAATCACAAATAGCAATCGTTGAATTGATGAAATGTGGTATTTGCTGAGTGTACTTGACCAGCCGGAGAGTCGGTAAGGTGTAATCTGAAACAGTGTTGAATCACAAATAGCAATCGTTGAATTGATGAAATGTGTATTTGCTGAGTGTACTTGACCAGCCGGAGAGTCGGTAAGGTGTAATCTGAAACAGTGTTGAATCACAAATAGCAATCGTTGAATTGATGAAATGTTGTATTTGCTGAGTGTACTTGACCAGCCGGAGAGTCGGTAAGGTGTAATCTGAAACAGTGTTGAATCACAAATAGCAAGAATTAAATAGTAAAATGGTGAACTTGGGCAATCGAAATAGTGCTGTTATTGGAATGGGTTTCAAGCCAGACACAATTTAAAAAGTAAATTTAAATAATTGAGTTATAAAATAACTGTCTATAAATCTTCAGTTCAATCTTCAGTAAAACCAAAGTTGTTTTTATGTAAATACATATTTTTCTATATGATTATATGATTGTTTTTATTCCCGGATTTAAAATCCGGACAGATTGCATTATCTCGATTGTTTTTAAAAAAGTGTAATAAAAAGTTCAACTTCGACCAAGGACAAGGATAAAAGAGTTCCGGAATATTCTTCAAATCATCTTTCAAATAATGTTTTTGTATCACTTTATATAAATAACTAAACGCTGATGATATGATTGATATATTAAAAATCTTGGTTAAACATTCCGTTAGCTCCGCATAAAGACATTTGAAAGCTGGTATATCATATTTTGCCACAAAACTAGTGACATCCGATGTCCAAGAATTAGTAATAATAGCTGCACAATTATTTAATTCTAACAGTGTTGAATCACAAATAGCAATCGTTGAATTGATGAAATGTGGTATTTGCTGAGTGTACTTGACCAGCCGGAGAGTCGGTAAGGTGTAATCTGAAACAGTGTTGAATCACAAATAGCAATCGTTGAATTGATGAAATGTTGTATTTGCTGAGTGTACTTGACCAGCCGGAGAGTCGGTAAGGTGTAATCTGAAACAGTGTTGAATCACAAATAGCAATCGTTGAATTGATGAAATGTTGTATTTGCTGAGTGTACTTGACCAGCCGGAGAGTCGGTAAGGTGTAATCTGAAACAGTGTTGAATCACAAATAGCAATCGTTGAATTGATGAAATGTTGTATTTGCTGAGTGTACTTGACCAGCCGGAGAGTCGGTAAGGTGTAATCTGAAACAGTGTTGAATCACAAATAGCAATCGTTGAATTGATGAAATGTTGTATTTGCTGAGTGTACTTGACCAGCCGGAGAGTCGGTAAGGTGTAATCTGAAACAGTGTTGAATCACAAATAGCAATCGTTGAATTGATGAAATGTTGTATTTGCTGAGTGTACTTGACCAGCCGGAGAGTCGGTAAGGTGTAATCTGAAACAGTGTTGAATCACAAATAGCCTGAATTAAATAGTAAAATGGTGAACTTGGGCAATCGAAATAGTGCTGTTATTGGAATGGGTTTCAAGCCAGACACAATTTAAAAAGTAAATTTAAATAATTGAGTTATAAAATAACTGTCTATAAATCTTCAGTTCAATCTTCAGTAAAACCAAAGTTGTTTTTATGTAAATACATATTTTTCTATATGATTATATGATTGTTTTTATTCCCGGATTTAAAATCCGGACAGATTGCATTATCTCGATTGTTTTTAAAAAAGTGTAATAAAAAGTTCAACTTCGACCAAGGACAAGGATAAAAGAGTTCCGGAATATTCTTCAAATCATCTTTCAAATAATGTTTTTGTATCACTTTATATAAATAACTAAACGCTGATGATATGATTGATATATTAAAAATCTTGGTTAAACATTCCGTTAGCTCCGCATAAAGACATTTGAAAGCTGGTATATCATATTTTGCCACAAAACTAGTGACATCCGATGTCCAAGAATTAGTAATAATAGCTGCACAATTATTTAATTCTAACAGTGTTGAATCACAAATAGCAATCGTTGAATTGATGAAATGTGATATTTGCTGAGTGTACTTGACCAGCCGGAGAGTCGGTAAGGTGTAATCTGAAACAGTGTTGAATCACAAATAGCAATCGTTGAATTGATGAAATGTTGTATTTGCTGAGTGTACTTGACCAGCCGGAGAGTCGGTAAGGTGTAATCTGAAACAGTGTTGAATCACAAATAGCAATCGTTGAATTAATGAAATGTTGTATTTGCTGAGTGTACTTGACCAGCCGGAGAGTCGGTAAGGTGTAATCTGAAACAGTGTTGAATCACAAATAGGCTGAATTAAATAGTAAAATGGTGAAACGATGCGTACTCTCGCCAGCTATAGCCAGGCGAAGGTCCCTGCCACTGGTGCTATGCCTGAGCACGCTCGTCAGCAATTGCCAAACGCTCGTACCTTCTGCACGTCTCCCAACAGTATTGGTGGCTCGTCATCCGCTCCTCCATCAGCTTGGGCCAGATGGTGGTTCAGGTGACTGGTTGGGCTGCCTTATGCCAGCTATAGCCAGACAGGAGGTAGCTCACCCATTAGCACTCCACCCAGACTTGTCCGTCCATCCACATGGTGACCGTCAGCAATGGCCAGACGAATCGTCATGTGTCCAGACCAACTAGTCCGAGCTCCCACTGTTGTCCCTAACACACTCCTAATCCACTGCCGTTGACTCGCCATTCGGCTTTCCATCAGCAATGGCCAAGTGGAAATCCGATTGGTTAGTTGAGCTATCCCTCGTCAGCAAAGGCCAAACGAAAGGTAACTCAACCGATGTCAACTAGCTCATCCAACCTCAACTGTCCACCTGATGACCGTCAGCAATGGCCAAACGTGCCATCATGTGTCCAGATCACTTGAAATGAGCTCCTTATGCTTTCCACACGACTTACCTGAAACAGTGTTGAATCACAAATAGGACTCAACCCGTAATTTTCCTGCCTTTTATACAAATTTGTAAGCGACAAATAGCATTTCGCGTAAGCAAAATGCTATTTTGCACCACAAATTTTCCTATTACGAGTGGAAAGAAACATTTGAGGGAAGCAAAGTGCTATTTAGCACCACAAATTTTACTATTGCGAGTGGGAAGAAACATTTGACGAAAGCAAAGTGCTATTTAGCACCACAAATTTTACTATTGCGAGCGAAAGAAACATTTGGAGGAAGCAAACTGCTATTTTGTACCACAAATCAATTGTCTGACTCTATTAATAACTTGGTTAGTGGGGTTCAAATTTATAAATTAAATTTGGTCCTCACAGTGCCTACTCCTTTAACTTAGATGTTTGATTTTCTTCCAGGAAAAGTAGGCAGGAATTTTTCAATACAACCACTGATGCACAGCATATAGTCATAAACATACTACACAATTTCCTTTCCGGCCCTATTCGCACTTCTATCACTCCAGTTTCTGTAATAACCATTCAAGTCTCCAGCAAGGAATGTGGGTAAGTTGTTACTAATCTGTGTTGCTAGGTCCACCAGATAGGTTTTCACGTTTGGCGGCCTATAAACTGAGGTAAAAATGATATTACCCGTTGGACATTCTACCTCCACTAAAGTAGCTTCGAGTGCTTGTAGATTATCAATTCTGAGATGGTGTTTGATGTTTCTCCTAATAAGAATAGTAGTGCTCCCTCCTCTTCTTGGGACCCTGTCTGATCTGTGAATGATGTAGTTAGGGATTTTTAGCTGCATTGAGGGCTTAAGAAAAGTTTCTTGCAGGACCATAATATCTATTTCGAAATCATGAAGAAATTGTGTAACCTCGTGTTTCTTGTTTGTTATGGAATTTGCATTCCAGGTTACAACTTTCAAGCGATGTGATGGTGTGTTCATTGTGAAGTTAAAGTTGACAGTAGGATTTGTAGCATGGCCAGCATTATATTCTTCATAATCGAGTTCAGCTGTGCTTGAAAGTTGTTCATTAACTTTTCTAATTGGTAGATGTGGCAAGGTGGGGACTTGTTGGGAGAAGGTTCTTTCTGCAATATACGCATAAGTCATTGATGGCTTTATTGAGGGGTTAGGTGGTATCACAGTGTTATCTTTTCTTTTTGGAATGTTTTTCGGAGCACATGGGCATCCTCTATAATACACCAAATGATCACCGCCGCAGTTTGAACATTTCGGGGGATCCTCACGAGGCTTCATACATAGGAAGTGCCCTCACACTTAACACATTTGGGTGCGGCCTTACAATTAGCGGCGACCTTTTATCGGGCGCTGAGCTTCAACAGTCACTTTTAGGTGGTAAACATTGGATATGTTGTATATATCCTTTTGATCCGCAGAGAGACGGATTTTAATAAGTTTGTCGACTGTCTGCCTCGTCTTAAGGAAGTGGCACTCAACAATGCTAAACCCTTTCTTTTCAAGATATTCTTTTATATCCTCTGGATTTTGTTCCTCCAGGCCTCTGATTATTATGTTAAGGCACTTCTCATCAGGGAGAAAGTGTGTGTGATAAGGCTCTTTAATTTCGGTAAGGAATTTCGTCATTTTCCGGTGGTCATCAATTGTTACTGGCGTTATTTGGATTCCAAGACGCACCTTTTTAGCCTCACTGAACTTTAAGTTTCTTACATGGAATTGTTTAACCAAAGTGCTCCAAGTGTTAGTCCGACGTAGCACAATGGGGACAACTTTTCTTGTTTCTTGTCAGAGGTCGCGCCATCAAAAACCGGTTGCCCTTTGCTGCGATTACTTGAATTACCTGTGACGTTTGCGTCTTCTTGAACCACCTCGCCTTCTTGAACCACTACTTGCTTAGGGGATTCCGGAAGGTTTGCCTGATTTATTAAGGTTTTCTTACGATGGGTGGAAGCGACCTTAATCAGTTCTGATACCACTGCACTAGGTGTGGATTTGGAGGTTTGTCCTTTAATTTTTTAGACGATTTGATTTTCGTATCGTAAGTTGGGAAATCTTTATTGTAAGAGCTAGAGGACCTACAGCCTGAGGCAATGGGCTCCTTAGCGGCGGTCACCAACTCCATGTCCTCATCGCTGGAAACAGCAGAGCCACTGGAGGAGCTAAGTATGGAGGGTGGTGAAACCTTCTTGCTTTTGTTGTTGCGGTCTTGTAAATTCATTGTATATGGCTTTGAGCTGATTTGCAGCTGATGCTCCACCTCTACACAATGTGATTTCAACTCTTGTAATTGCAGCAACAACTTTGAGTAATGTTCTTGCAAGAGTTCATTGAGTTTTTTAATTTCAGAGAGTTCTGTTGGAATTTATTATATATGTTGGTACTATATGTTCTACGGCGTCTTTCTGTTGCTTAGGTTCTACTTTTCACTCTGACTGCATGTATGTTACTCTGCTGTCATATTCATAGTAACGAGTAATTGTTGTGCTAGTGATGTTGTAAAGTGCACATGGGTATTTGGTATTACAACACTTCCCTCAAATCCCATGCACCCTCCACAACACCACATACAATAAGTCGATTAAACTTGCTTCAAAAAATTTCAACAATCACTCGTTTTACAATTTAGTTTTTTTGTTAGTTATTTATTAATTACTGCATGCCCAAACCCTTCAGACATGCTTCTGCTTTGGTAGTCCCTTGGTCAGTACGTCAGCCATCATTTCCTGCGTTGGAATGTACTTGACCTCGATGTCGTTCTGTTTCACCAGTTCTCTTACGTAGTGATGCCTCATGTCTATGTGCTTCGTTCTACATATTATGGAAAACGGGGTTTCTGGTAAGCTCGCCTGCACCCTGGTTGTCGTTGAAGATGACCACAGGTTTTTGTGCGCCAAGCAATTCTGTTATATACCGCCTTAGGTACACTGCCTCTTTCGCAGCATCGGATATAGCCATATACTCGGCTTCGGTTGATGACAGAGCTATAGTTTGTTGTTTTCTGGACTCCCAACTGATGGCACCATTGCAAAATGTGAATGCGTAGCCGGTGTAGGACTTTCTGTCGTCTATATTTGATCCCCAATCAGCATCCACGTAGCCAACAAGGTCATGCGGCGTTTTCTTGAAGATTAACCCTTTCTCTGCTGTGCCTTTTATATACCTTAACATTCGTTTAGCAGCGATCCAGTGTTGTCGCCCAAACAATGAATTAAATTGGTTAAGTGCACTCACGGCATGAGATATATCTGGTCTGGTGCATACAGCCAAATACATTAGGGACCCGATTAAGTTCTGATACGGAACGCTTTTCATTTCTTCTTCTTCTGCACTTGTTGTTGGACACATGCTCTTACTAAGTTTTTCATTTGGTATCATAGGGGTTGATAATACCTTAGCTTCTTGCATTTGGAATCGTCGTATAACTTCATTCGTGTACTTACGCTGGTGCATCTTGATTTCGTTTGCTTCTAAGTTTTGTTCAAATTCAAGTCCAAGACAATATTTTAATGGACCCATGTCTTTCATATCAAATGAATTGGAAAGTTCTTCTTTTAACCTTTTTAATTCCATTTTGTTGTTGGATGCAACCATAAGATCGTCCACATATATGAGGACTATAAGAAAAATCTCACGTGTATTCTTTACATATACGCATGGATCACTATTTGATGGTAGTAAGCCTATTTCACGTAGTTTTTCATCGAGCTTCTGATACTATTGTCGACCTGATTGTTTCAAGCCATACAATGCCTTCTGTACTTTGCATACTTTTCCTGCTTTGTATTTCGTTTTCTCTTCATTACTTAAAATAGTATAGAATTCATCTGGTATTTTAATGTATATCTCTTCGTTGATTTTGCCATTTAGATAAGCGCTGACAAAATCCAATTGTTGGATTTCCATCCCTAGTTTAACAGATAATGCTACAAGCATTCGTACGGAACTCATGCGTGCTACTGGTGCGAAAGTTTCGTAGTAATTAATGCCGAATATCTGAGTAAAACCTTTCGCTACCAGTCTTGCTTTACGTTTATTTATTGTGCCATCGGCATCTCGCTTTGTACGCAGGATCCATTTTGTATCGATAATTTCTTTATTCTTTGGACGGTCCACTATGGTCCAAGTATTGTTCTGCACGAGTGCTGAATATTCCTGCAACATGGCATTTTTCCATTCTTCGCTTTCTGGACTTGACAAAGCTTCTTTTGCTGATTTAGGATCCGTTTCTTCAATTAGATTTGCGATGTGTTCGTATTCTGCATTCATTTCACTTTTATTTTTAGATGATTTATCTGCAAATGTTTTACACAGTTTGCGCAGCCTTCCCCTTTTTCGCTTAGTTGTAGTAGGTGTTTCAGTTAAATTCTCGTTTGTTATTGGGAGTTCTGCTTCTTCAATTTTTTCTTTTTCAGAGCCTTCTTCTTCTTTGACTGTTTCTTGTATTTTTATGTTATTCTGGTCTTTTACTTTGTTATTCATTAAGTTTACTTCCACTTCAAAATTTTGACAGTTGTATATATTGCCTTCAAAAACGTCTGATTGATGTTGGCTGTTGTCGAATCTGTTTGTGAATCTAACATCTCGACTTCTGATAACCTTTCTGGCAGCAATGTTCCACAATCTGTATGCCTTTGACGATTCTTCGTAACCTATGAAAATACATTTTATTGATTTTGGTGCAAATTTACCTCTTCCGGGCGTTTTGTTTAGTGCGTAAGCAATAGTTCCAAAATTTCGAAAGTATTTAACGTTCGCCTGCTTCTTTAACCATGATTGATAGGGTATTTCACCATTTAGGCTGCGCGTTGGACATCTGTTTCGAATATGATTTGCCGTTAGAATTGCTTCGGCCCAAAAATTATTCGATAGGCCACTCTGTAGTAACAAGCAACGTGCCATCTCAACCAGAGTTCTATTTTTTCGTTCTGATACTCCATTCTGCTGTGGAGTGTGTTCAACTGTTAGCTCGTGTCTTATACCTTCATTTTTCAGAAAAGTTGAATACTCGTAGTTTACATATTCTTTTCCATTGTCAGTGTGTAATGTTTTTATTTTTTTTCCAGTTTGTTTTTCCACCATACTTTTGTATTCTTTGAATTTTTTAAAAACTTCATTTTTTTGTTTCATAAAGTATATTTCGCACCATTTGCTCTTATCGTCTATGAACGTTACAAAGTATTTTGAATGTCCGTGTGACTGTACACGCATTGGTCCACAAACGTCTGAGTGAACTGATTCCAGCAATTCGTTGGACTTTGTCTCAGATTCATGGAATGGTGTTTGAGCTTGTTTGCTTTGAATGCAAACTTCACATAATATGGGCTGATATAAGCCCATATGGATTGAGATAGGTGATTTTGGATCCCGACATATGTCTTCTATGACTTCATTAGGATTACCTTTGCCGGTACAAAAGAATCCTATTCCGCATGTTTGACAACTGACCATTAGTATATGGTGACGCGGAGGTATTGTAGTTGTAGAAGAGGAAATAGATCGTAGGGACATGTTCAATTTGGTATATAACGTTTCAGAGCGTGAGAAAGGTTGAATCTCCTCATGAAAGATATTTGCTGTTTGCATAAGTAATTTTGATATCTCGTCGCAGCTGAAAACAAGGCTTCTCTTATATCGACGTGGATGCGGATGTTTAGCTTGCAAACCAGGATAGGATGAGTTTTTTATATATTTAGTTATCAATTGATAACGTGCGTAAGTTGGTTTTTGGATGTATCTAGAATTTTGCTGCATATAAGATATGGAAATATGATGTAACACATTTTGGAGCAATGCGTATGGATATCCATTTATCAGGATTTGCGTTATACAATTATATAGATCCTGTTCTAAATATTCTATGCTAGTTCTATAAATAATACGCCGTAAATGATAAAGTAAAGCTGATCTTTTGACTTGGAAGGAGATATGAGATGTATAGTGCAGCATCCTCATCGATTGGTGTTTTTTCCGATATAAGGATATCAGATATCCAGAGGGCGCATGTATAATATTATAATCTAAATAAGATATGGTTGAATAATTGTCAAATGATGGATTTTCGGTTTCTATCTCATAAGTGATTTCATAACCCACTAACTCCTGAAATGTGTCCATAAAAGAAGGTACATCGTGTCGTGACATATATAATAAGACATCATCGACGTACTTCCACCAAGAATGTACTTTGTGCCTGTGAAACAAAGCTGGAGTGTGGATCTCTATTTGGGAATCGAGATGAATTGTTGCCAGGATTCCAGAGGCTGCACCCCCCTGTGGCAATCCTTCTGCCTGTTTATAGCATTTATCTTCAAAGGTGAAATAGTTCGCAGTATTTAATATATATTCTAATGCCATATTAAGCATTGATATGGGTATAGGACATGACTCAAGAAACCACGGCAAACACATAAGATTTTTCAAGGTGCGCCAGAGAGATGTTATATTGGTTCTTGGATACATGTCTCTTATGTCCAAGGACACGAATACATAGCCTGGTAAAGGCTGAAGCTGTAATATATGCCCGGTTAAACAGCTCATATTGGTCAGATTGTGAGCGGACATGCGGTTTGACAGAGTCTTTTTTAACACTGATGAAGTGGATGGATGTACCAACCTAGCGGACTGCAAATGGGCCTTATGGGTTGCTCCTTTTTGTGTAATTTTACAGTACCATAGAGATATGGTAAGGTAGGACTGGATTTTGTTAATATTTGCTGCAAGCTAATTAGTAGAGTTTTTGGGAATGACGTTGGTTCTTGTTGATACCATCTGATAAGTGGCTTAACTGTCCTTCGATATTTTGCAGCTAAGCAATTAAATAAGACTCGTTGGTTTCCTGTATACAAAATATAGGATCCTATCTCTAAATTATGGTTTATCCACACATGCATCTTCTGTATATATTCAGATTTTTTCATCAAGCAGGTAGAATGGCCTTTATCCGCTTGTATTATTATCAAATCCTTTTGTGAATCTAAATATTCGGAAGTATACTTATATAACTG
This sequence comes from Teleopsis dalmanni, assembly GCF_002237135.1. Lineage (NCBI taxonomy): Eukaryota > Metazoa > Arthropoda > Insecta > Diptera > Diopsidae > Teleopsis > Teleopsis dalmanni. The sequence continues at coordinate 134,558,217 of NC_051846.1, read as the reverse complement.
AAACAATATCTGTTGAGTTTGTTGAGGTTCTTGATAATCTTCTATGATTTTTAAAAATTGAGCATAATGTAGCTGCATCTCCAATGGACTTTGATAGTTCAAATTTATAAATTGATTCTGATATATTTCATTATAGCTATCCAATGCTAAGTAATAGTCTTTTATTGTAGGTGTTTTGATAGGGCTATACCTTGGGCCGAAACTCAACAATATTTGCACTTCCTTTGGTACCAGGCGACCACTTAGGTTATGGAACCCACCAGGTATCATTTTTGGATACAATGTTGAGAAAAATACATTTTGGGGTAACTGACCGCCGTAGAAGTTACATAGATTTGTTTCATTTAGATTAACATTATAGGTACTCATTTGCATGTCCGAGGTTTCAATTAGATCAGTGGAAATAGATGGTATTGATTCAGATGTCGTGTCGGAGGTTGGTTTGAAGACAGCTGTTGATTTAGTTTGATTAGATGTTAAAAGACCTAAGTTAAGGAAAATAATATATTTAATTAATTAGAGTTGGAGACGACTTATATATAAAGTTATGGGAATATTTAAGTTGGTGTTTATTGGTTGAACATTGTGATAGATAAAATTGATCTTTAACCATTATATTGTTACAATTGATTATATATATATATTTATATATGTATATACCTTGAGTTTTGTTGGTGTTGAATGGAGGGTTGGAAGGCATAACATTGTTCAACGTCTCTGGCCGATCGATGGCCACATGGTTATTGTGTGAATTCTGATTGGTATTATTTACACACTGCAAAATTGGGGATGTAAGTTTTTCATCCATTTGTACAATAATTGGTAATGAATCCACATTTGAACCTAGGGCGGTAGGGGTAACTAGAATTACTAATTACTGATAATGGATGGTATGTTTATTTATTAGATTACACTTACTTTTTATATTAGATGTATTAATTGTTTGGTTGGTAGCAGGTAAATCATGATGTTGATGGGTTTGGTTTGCATCCAGGTGTAAGTTTGATGTATTTGTAGTATAGCATGTTGGCCCTGTGGATGGGAAATTGATTTGATTTTGAACCATGTTTGCACCGCAATTTTCACTAATGAATTCAGCTTTGTGGCTGGTTTCCATTGGTTCTTGGAATAGGCTGGGAACCATTTGCACTTGGGAGCTTGGTTTTGTAGGTTTGGCAAGAGTGGTCACTGTACATGGGCCTGGATCCAGAGAAATGGTTGGGGAATTTAGAAAGGCTAAATAGAAAAATATGGTAAATAGCATAATACATGTGGTTTGTTATATTTACAAGTCATGGTTGATGAAGGTTTCTCTGTCATGTTTTCAGGTTTAGAATTAGGTCCCATACACTGCATACTGATATTAGATTCTATATCTTGCACTAAAGAGGCAAAGATTAAATCATCATTTGAATCATCCATAAGAGACCTATGTTAGATTTGTTAAATATATTAGCGGCATGGACAACATTTGTGTATAATGCTTATTATAATTTAAATTTAATTTAACTATGAATTTACATTCTTAAGATCAACTTACGTTAGAGAGACAGAAGTCAAATTGTCCGTAGACACATCCATAGGAGACCTAAATGTGAAATAAACAAATTTATCAATAATTTGGCTTAATGATTTGTGACTAGGCAGGGTAGTGTTGCTAGATCGTTACACTAAGTATCTATCTATTATTTTTATTTTTTTGTTTTTTATTTTATTTTATTTTATTCATCTATTTTATTTAGTCATTTATTATCTATTACTAATATTAGGTCATCATTTGTGTGTGTTGGAGTGTGTCTGATTCTGTTCCATGTATTAGCTGAAGATGCATTTTGGCACATATTTATGATTGGTGTAACTGACTAGGCAAGATAATGTTGTTAGATCGTTACACTAAGTGTCTATCTATTTATTTATTCATTTATTTATTTTTTTATTTTTATTTTATTTTATTCATTTAATTTATTTAATTTATTCATCTATTTATTTAGTCATTTATTATCTATTACTAATATTAGGTCATCATTTGTGTGTGTTTGAGTGTGTCTGATTCTGTTCCATGTATTAGCTGAAGACACATTTTTTGGCACATATTTATGATTGGTGTAACTGACTAAGCAAGGCAGTGTTGTTAGATCGTTACACTAAGTGTCTATCTATTTATTTTATTTTATTTTTATTTTATTTATTTTATTTATTTATTCATCTATTTATTTAGCCATTTATTATCTATTTGTTACTATTACTATATTAAGTCATCATTGATATGTGTTTGAGTGTGTCTGATTCTGTTCCATGTATTAGCTGAAGATACATTTTGGCACATATTTATTGATAGGTGTAAATGACTAAGTTTTTTTGGGTTATGTGCGTAGCACAGGTGCGGAAGCTGAGTTATGCGGTTTTCGATAACAATTTTATTAGAATTTTTATTAGAGTTGTATAAGTGGAATATGGATATAATTGAAAGAGGTTGTACTTACAATGAATATATATATTGATGTGGTCTGTTTTTTGTGTGTTGATGTGGAGTGCTTGCAGTGTCTCGCAATGTCTTGTTCTTCGGAAGTGGTATTATTCTTTGAATGTGGTATGTGTCCTTGGTTTTTCTGGCTTTTTTCTTGTTTTTCTTGTTTGTATATATGTTTTTTCGTGGTGATTTTTTGTGTTGTATATCAACAGGTGCTAGTGCGCAGTTAATTTTCTAATGCGCAATTAATTTTCAATGGGAAATGGTTTCACGGTACATAATGGGATGTGAACACGAAACATGATATGGCCTAGTAACATGAACATAATACACGATATGACTATGTAACATGGTTTTGCATTAATTATGTTTGGAACGGAGTTTGCAAAATGATGGCTACACACGCGTCTTGTTTTGCAATTATATAAGTTACTAAAGGGCAGCATATTAATAGCATTATGTACATGTCTAGATTTTGTAATTATAATTCAAGTCAATACAATAATGGCAATTATAAATGGCAATATTCATACGGCTGGGGGAGATAACAGTAATGGTGCGCTAATGTCTCAATTCATTTAGGACGGCAATGGTGCAATGGTATAAGTTGCAAATAAATGGCAATATATGCACGGCTTAAAGAGATAACTGTGATGGAATGCTAGTTTCTCAACGTATATAGGAGGGCAATAGTGGAATGTCAGGATGGGTCTAGCCGATAGTATTTGAGATAAAAATTGGTTTTTTTCTCGATATTTTGCGATATTTCGCGCGACGATAAGTTGGGGTTTTTTCTCGATATTTTGCGATATTTTGCGCAGACAAGAGGGTGTTAAATGTATGGGTGCAAATGCATGTAAGTATATTTAGTTATTTTTATTTTATTTTTATATTTATTCCCATAACATTGATTTTTAATGGTTAGTTTTTCAATTGTTTTCAATATTTTATTTTAATAGTTAGTTTTTTCAATTGGTCTTATTTAATGGTTTGTGTTTCAATCCTTATTTTAATGGTTTGGTTTTCAATTGGTTTTCAATTGGTTTATTTTAGTGGTTAGTTTTTCAATTGGATTGTTCAATGGTTTTATTTTATTTTAATTGTTATTTTAATTGCTAGATTTTCAATGATATTATTATTATTATTATTTTTTTGATTAGTTTTTCAATGTCCTTATTCTATTTATCATATTTATAATTTATTTTCATAATCTATTTTATATGTAAGTATTTACTCTATAACTAGTTAGCATTTATGTTAACATATAAGATGTGTACATATGACGAGCACAAGACATATAAGACGTGTACATATGACGAGCACGAGATATATACCTTTGATTTTTATGCCACTCTGATGAGTCTGGGTACTTCCCAGACGAAACGCGTCAGTGGAAACTATAGTGGACGGATGACGGATTCTAACACCAGTTTGGTGTTGTATAGGGTTTCACACAATATATAAACTTTTTGGACCAATCTAACAAATTTTTGGACCAATCTAACATATTTACATTTTATGGTTTTGCTTTATGTATTCATATACATACCGGCATACATTTGGGTTGGGTGTAGCGGACTAGCAACAGGAGTTGCAGGTGAAGTGTTGCACTAAAAAAACACTAATAATTTATTTATTTATTTATTTATTTAATATATTCAGTTAAGTTTTAATTGTTAATTCTATCTTACCTTAAGTTTCTAATATATTGAACTTAGCTTTTATGTTAATATTAGACATTTTAATATTAGATATCATTTTGAATTAATATATATCCACTAGATATAATTACATTTGTTTAAATTTTATATTAATTTTGTAATTGATAATGCATATGTATGCAGTTAGTATACCTTAGATTCCTATATTAATTTTGTAATTTATAATGTGTATGCATGTAGTTATTATATCCATCAATATTTATGGTCGTGTATTAGATAAAAAAGCATTTATTTGCATTCTCAAGAATATATTGGTCACATTTTACTCTGATGGGCTCAATAATGTAAGGTAAAGAGTCTTACATATTTGAGTATATAATTAAATTCCTTCCATTGCATCATATTTTATGGTGAATTACGGTGTAGGGTTTTTGATTAATTACGATTCCTTTTCTCCGATTTGCATGTTGGATATTTGTGTGGGTTACTGCATTGTATTAGTTATGATGTAGGGATTTATATATTCACGTTATACATTTATACATTATATTATTTATGATAAAAGAGATTTATACATTCACGTTGCATATTTTATACTTAATTAGCGTTTTATTGATAGGCAATTTATGAGGTTTATATGATATGCTTTGGAATTTATAACAATTTATTATAATTATGTATAGATTTATTTCATCGGTTATATTTGGGAGTGATGTATAGATAAAAAATGCAGTCATGCAACTTTGGGTGTGGATATGAGGGTGCTTCTTCTATGTGTAGATATCGTTATATTATCTGCATATGGAGACCAGTATCATTATGTATACACTTATGGGCCTAATGTGCTATTACGGAATGTTTGCATATTGGGTATTTGTGTAAAGTTTCTGCATTATATTATTTATGATGTAGGGGATTTATACATTCACGTTACATAATTTATATTTTATATTTGACATTTCATTAGCCAATGTTAAATGGCAATAAACAATTTTTTCAGTTATGCCCTGCCGTATGTAATAAACGAAGCTTTAGATGCTCCAATAAAGATTTAAGAAGTCTAAGCAGTGCTACAGAATTTGAAAAATAACAACGCCGCAGGTGAAAACCGAATCCCAACTGCGTTTTTAAAAAATTCCATGCCACAATTTATAGATCATATGGCTGAATCATACAATTATATATTTGAAAATGCACACCCACCTGATAGTTACAAAAAAGCCATAACACTTCCTCTATTTAAAAAAGGTGACCCAAATAATGTGATAAATTATAGAGGAATAGCATTTCTTAATACATCAGCCTCCTCCTGTATAATAGAATTAAAAATTGGGTAGATAAAAACAACATATTAAGCGAATTACAATCTGGATTCCTCGGTAGATAATATTTTCGTCCTCACTAGTGTAGCGCAAGAATTTATTGCAAAAACACGAAGTTATGTTTTTTACGTAGATCTTAAAGCTGCTTTCGATACAATACAAAGAAACGCACTATTTTACAAAATTAGCCAGCTGGGTCTTTCAACAAAAATTTTGAAAATACTGCAAAGTCTACACTATAACAATGAGTCAACAGTATGGAACGGAAGATGTACTTCGAGATGATTCCAAATGTGTACCGGAGTGAAACAAGGTTGTGTCTTAAACCCTATATTGTTTGCACTGTTCGTTGATGACTTAAGTAAATTTCTTCCTGGTGGTGTTATGATTGCCAATCTGCTGTTTGCAGATTCTCCATTAATGTTACAAAATATGATAGATGAATTAAATAGATATTGCAACTTATCCGGACTATCTATAAACACAGACAAATCAAAAGTGATGATATTTAAGAAACATGCTAGAAGATAGAGTAATGACGAAAAAATTTACCTTAGCGATGATCAATTAGAAGTGGTTAATGATTACAAATATCTAGGAATAAATATGAAATATAACGCGAAGTTCGATAACCACTTGAACGAGAAGTTAAAGGAAGCTAAATTGGCTATTAATTGTACCTGGAAAAATGTATTGGGCAAATCCGAGATGTTCACTGCTCGTAAAATACAAAGTTTTTGAAGCCACAGTTAAATCAGTTCAAAATTATTAACCGCAAATCTGGGGCGTGGATAAATATGATGTGGTAGAAAAATTGCAGGCATTTTATATAAAGAGAACATTTCGTCTGCCAAAAATACCCCAAATTATATGGTGCATATAGACTGGTTTTCCGACGCTATATACCCAAACATTGAAATTGCATTTTGATTACATTAATCGTGTTAGGAATTTGCCAGGCAATCGGATTCAAAAAACATTAGCGGAGTACCTAATAAATAAAAAAAAATTATGTTTTGAAATATTTTTCAGTGTTACGATATAGAAAGATTACCACAGCAAATTAAAATTTGTATAATAAACTATTTTATTAAATATTAAAATTTTGACATAAAATCCACTTATTCAACATGAAGTGGCAGCTATGAAACATTTTCAACAATTTCTTCAATATACTTACACTTCCAGTATTTGTTGTTTCTTTAACTGCCTGTGAAGTTAATTTTTGTGTAGAGTGCAAACGACGTTCGAATTTGATTTTTTATTTTATATTTAAATTTAGAATGAATTGAAAAGCTTTTGAGACAGCATAAAATGTGTTATCAAATAAATAAAACAATACAATATATACTTATATATATAAATCTGACCTGTGAGAAGTTTGGTACACTGACTGTCTTGCGCATTGAAAGTGGCTGACCATGCGAGTTAACACCCTGTATTACTATAACGGCACTTTGCCGTTACACATAATTTTTGTATCTCAAGTATGCGCATCTAAGAATTGCGTATTAAGATATTTCATAACGCCTACGCGCGTTTGTATATTTAATTTCAGTCAGGCTTACTGCCTGCACTTCTTATGGCAACAATGTTGCAAAAGAAAACAAAATTGTTTTTCTTTTAAGACGCAACTATGTTGTGCAAAACAGATCAAGTATCATTTGAAATACTTGATCGATGAATTGTTCAATCATTATTGGACATAGATATCGTCATCTGGCTATTGACGCCAAAGCTAAAGACGCTGACGAGGTGCTTTAGCAAATAGAAGCTCCAATCCTATTGGATGGAGAAAAGACGCTTCTAGAAAATTCTTAGGAATTTTAGAAGCTTGAATTCAATTGGATAAAATCCAATTTTAGATTTTGAATAACGACTTCAGGCATCAAAGGAAAAACTTTGAATTGTCAGTCGTTAGGAAAGATTGAAACTAAACGGTTGAGTCGTTAGGAAAGGTTAAACTAAAACAGTCGTTATAAAAAGTCGTTGGTCGGTCTTACGGTCTTGCTGTCTTGTTTCAAACAAAAACACAAAAGTTAAATATATTCAAAAAACAAATTATATTCAATAAATACTAAAGTTAAAATTTGTAATAAAAACTATGATTAAACACATTAATTAAATATAATAAATATATATTTTTTAAAAATAATAAAAAAGAACCCGAACATTAATTGGCGCCCAACGTGGGGCTCGCGATAAATAAAAAAATCTCCAATAAAAAAAAACGAGATTTCGCGAGTTAATAAATATACAGTGAACTCACGCAAATGCGAAAAAACGTGGGGCTCGCGATAAATAAAAAAAAATCTCTAATACTAGAAAACGAGATTTCGCGAGCGAAAATTTTTTTAATGTGTAAAATTTTTTAAAAAAAAAAAAAAAAAAAAAAAAAAAAATTCGAAAATCAATTGGCACTCAACAACTGTTGGGCCGCGAATAATAAAAAATCTCAAATAAAATACGAGATTTCGCGAGTTATAAAATATACAGTGAACTCACGCAAATGCGAAGAAAAGCGTTAATGAAATATCTCAAATAATAAAAAAATGAGATTTCGTGAGTGCACAAAAATTTTTATATGTGCAAAATTTTTTAAATTATTAACACTAAAAGGATAAATAAAATTATCCATAAAGTTAATATAGAAGTTTAGAGACAATCTTCATAAAAACTGAAAATATTAAATAACAATTGTGTTTAACAAAAACAGCAGTTAACAGTTAAAATTAACTATTTAATTTTGAAAAAAGTATTTCCAAAACAATAAATATTGGAAATTGAATAAGAATTTTTTTTTTAAGAAAATTTTTCTAAAAATTGTGTTACGTTAAAACACGTGTAAAAACATCTATAAAAAAATTGTTGAATTTCATAAACAAGGTTGCTGCTAAGCCTTTGGAGCATCAACTACATAAGCAATCAATAACTTCTCTACAATCGGTACTGGAGGTATTTTAACAGCAGCCAGGAGGTATTTCTTTACTGATGCTATTTATTAAAAATCAATGTATATAAACATATATTTATTAAGGCATTAAAAATATACAAATATATGAAAATATTTAATAAATTATAATTATACTAATAAAATTGACGATGCATTCACTTGCACAGTCAATAATATTTTTGTAAGCACTATAACTGCGTTTACGCTGGGTGCATTAAATAAAATTTTTTTGTATTTACTAACAATTATATATACAAATAATAAATTTTCTATCAGACAAGAAAGGTCTGTAAAATTTCTTATAAATATAATAAATAATCCTGGACGACTTAATAAAAAATTTCTCCAAAATGGCCACAAACACTACACCATCTTCTACAATAACTCAAGAGACGATCAGCAGATTGATCTCTGTCAATCTGTTATCCCTTAGGGAAGAAGTTAGGAGTTTGAAAAGTCAAATTCAAACACTGACTGGTACAAATAACGTAGTGGAATACGAACCACAGACAATAGACGAGACAATAACGTGCGACGAAAGTCTTGACGTAATAAAATCCATTCCAGAATTTACTGGAAATCAAAATTCTTACGTTAGTTGGAGAGAAGCAGCTCACAACTGCATGAGCCTCTACACCAGAGGTAGCCGAAAATATTTTGCTGCCCTAACAATATTAAGGAACAAAATAGTTCATCAAGGAAACGATGTACTAACCAATCATGAAACTGTCCTTAATTATGACGCCATTATAAGCAGACTTGATTTTGCTTATGCTGACAAGCGTCCAATTCACGTCATTGAACAGGAAATGAGTATCCTTAGGCAAGGCTCATCCACTGTCCTTGATTATTATAATCTGGTTAATAAAAAATTAACCCTTTTAATAAACAAAACAATAATGACTCACGGTAATGACTCGTCCATTACTCGTGAATTAAATAACAAAAATCGCCAGAACGCCTTAAGAGTGTTCATTACTGGGCTACACGCTCCATTAAATGATATATTATTTTCCCTTTCACCTACAGATTTACCTAACGCTCTAGCCAAAGCTCAGGAGTTAGAATCCAATAATTTGCGTGCAAAATTCGCATTCCAATTCTCTGATCAGAGAAAAACTCTTAATCAAAATAATTTCTCCAATAACTTGCGCTTTAATCGCGCAAATGTAAACAAGCCCAGGCAAAATAATTTTCCTAAGCCTGAACCAATGGATGTTGATACATCCATACAACAAAGGCCACATCCTCAAAACAGACAGATACCACAGTTTCGAGGAAACAATAACAATTTCTGGAATCCAAATGGATCACCACAGAATCATGGAAGGATGCAACGACCCTTCAATAATTTAAAGCATCGTCGCGAAAATAGCGAAAATAGCAATCAACCGCAGGCAAAGGCCCAGCGAGTTAATAATTTAAATGAGAACCATTTTTTAGGTCCAATATCGGACTCCCTTTCATTTACAGAAGGGACAAAGCAATAAATAGAAACCTCCAAATACTAATAGATACAGGTGCTACAGCTTGTTATATCAAAGCCGGTATCTATAAAAATAAACAAAAACTAAGCATAAAAAAAAGAGTAAAAACCATTAATGGCTATACAATTATAAGCCATTATCATATTGTTCATCTATTTGGACATAAACAATTATTTTACGAGATAAAAAATCTCGAATCTGATTTTTTAATAGGTTATAATTTTTTAAAAAAAATTAAAGCAACCATTGACATTGAGCAAGGCTTGCTCAAATATGAAGGAGGTCTAGAAAAAATATATGACAGCAATACAAAAAGAGGCCAACAAGGACCAACGACTCAAACAAAAAATTATATAGAAAACTATATAAAAATACCCCCTTGGGATAAAGAATATCCTAAGGCGCCAGCCGAAGATAATACCGGCAAGAATAAAAAATTAACGACTCAAACAGAAAATTATATAGAAAAATATATAAAAATACCCCCTTGGGATAAAGAATATCCTAAGGCGCCAGCCGAAGATAATACCGGCAAAAGTAAAAAATTAAATAAAAATAAAAATTCAAGTAAATTGAATAATATTTCGGGAAAAATAAATCCTGAAAAGCCAGCCGAAGGTAATACCGGCAAAAATGAAAATATAAATGGG
>NC_051846.1:134544575-134547574 GCF_002237135.1 Teleopsis dalmanni | reverse complement strand
TCGATAGAGCGTGATGTTACATCCTTGTGCTTTTCAGGTTAATGAAGATATTGAATGTTATTTGCTTAGCACTTTACGATGCAGTAGTCGTATCCAATTTGTAAAAGCCTAAAGCTTTTATAAAAAACGTTCTGATCTCATTTTTCTGTAATAACATTTATGCTCGACATCATATAAAACTATTGATATAATTATTGACCTAGAAAACGAAAGTTATATCGATCATGAGAAAGGTTTGCTAATGATGGCGTTATCAAGAAGGACAATTCTGAAAGTTATTTACCAGCCAACATCCCATTGCCCATACATTTTTGACTATAGCCGATATCTACTTCGTGTTGCCTCTATTTGCCCTTAAGCCGATATTTGCAGATTGATTTTCGACAGCAATATTGACATCACGTCTGAGCGACCAACAATTCGATGCTGTGGTTGGTGCATCGTACCATGATTTGATTATTTTTTGGCATTGGGTATACAGCTGCATATCAACAAAGCAAAGCATACACAACATGAGCTCAACAAATTAAGAACCGGCGTATTTACTAATATTAACATTTTCATAGCTGTTAATTTACATACCTATGTAATTTACATACAGCTTTTTACACCAGAATGATATTTCATTTATACTCACAATTTTCGGAGTATAAAGTACTTCAGCTAGATAAATTTTGCTACACTACATTTAGGTCTTATACGCCTAGTACTGGTACCTAGTACCAGTAGTACTGGTACGTAAACTTTTAAGATACGGACAAAAAATCAAATTCACAGTTAAGAACTGTAAAATTATTTTTAATAAAATAGTTTGTTAAAGCTAAATGCACTAACGGACCTATTATGTGCACCTGACAGATTTGTCAAATTCTTTAATAAAATTTTTGATTTTTATAAAGCAGAAAGCTTTTTGGTATTCTGGACACATCTTGACAAATTTCAAAGCTCAAGTACATAATGATTCTCACCACACTATGGTGTAAAGTGTTTTGTATAGAAAACTATTCGTAAATGTTCGTAACTGTTCGTAAAAAATGCTTGTAAAGAGCACATATTTTAAGTTGTCAAAAGCATTTTTCATGCATTCAAATAACAATAAAAAATATGCTTGTAAAGAGCGTATATTTTAGTAAAGAATATTTGTCATGCACGCAAAAAATAAAAAATGCTTAAAAAGAGCATATTTTTATAGTTGTCAACAGCATTTGTAATATTGACAACTAACAAGGAAAAGAGCTTTTTATTTATGTCACAGAATACCAAAACCTTTACAGCAGTCAATTTTGACAAGTGTCAATGTTTGACAAGTTTATAAAGTGCACAGAATAGGTCCGTAAATAGCTATAGCAATTCTATATCTTTTAATAATGGCAAAAGCTCATTTATAATTAATAACCCATCTTCTAAACAGAAAATAGCCAAAAATATATCTGTCTTAGTCGATTCACGTAAACTACCTATATGGTTTTGAAATTATGTTGTTCTACATATTAAGTTATGGACGTCATCTATATTTTTCAAAAAAAAAAACAAATAATTTAATTTTTTAATTTTATGACAATACTTATATATAAACATACTTACAAAATTATATTGAGCTTACAACAAAATTTAAATCTTCTAAGAATAAGTTTTTAATAATTTATCACATAAATTCTAAATTGTGTAACAATTTGGACATTGACGTCTTAATGCCGGCCTTTGTCTAGATTCCATAAATCGCACTGAGTATTTAAGCTCGTCTTTTAATTCTACCCATATAGATCTTCTATGGCGTTGCTCTACTGTCATGTATATAGCTTGATGACCTTTATCTCCAAAAAGTTGCGAGTCCATCTCAATTGATTTATCTTGTAAGTGATAGTATTGCCAAAATTCGTAAAATGCAACACACACAGCTATCAATATACCCAGTATGAGGACAACAAAAACACCACCTATATTTTAAATTCAAAATACAAAACATAGATTTCGTGTCTTACTTAAATAAAATATTACCTATATTATCTAGACCTAAAGCATTTGCTTTGAATTGCTTACTGTTACTTTTACGATAACATGTTTCATCAGTGTTCTTCCACCATTTATTGTACAACATTTGAATATCACCTTTTTCCTGTAGTTCTAGTATAGCCAAGGATATTTTATCTCTCCAAAGCGAACCTTTTGGTGTGGCAATACCATAACCTGGTAAAATTATATATTTATATTATATATATCTATATATATAAAAGAAAGATGTGTTTTTGTTACACCACTTATAACTCAAGAACGGCTGAACCGATTTAGCTGAAAATTGGCAGGGAGGTAGTTTAAGGCCAGGAGAAGGACATAGGATACCTGTTTATCCCGTTCACGACAAAGTAGGTTTTGAAATTATCAAATTTTTGATATAAGAAAATATTTTATTGGAATTTTCAAATAGCAAAGAAAGAAATAAAGTACAAACACAAAAATTTATTTTTAATTTTATTGAAGTTCGGCTGACCATACAACGCCGCTGTTTCGAGTATTGCCAAGTACTCTTCATCAGTGGTCTTTGAAATAATCGAATTTTTATTTAATTAGTTTATAGTTCGTATATAATTTTGTTTGGACTGCAAGTGCCAGGCTTAGAACTCGTGCCTGTCAAATTAAAAGCGATGACTAATCGTGTTTATCCACAAGAAGCCAGCTGCACAAACTTTCAATGCTCAAGTTCCAGGTTTTATTGTCACTTATTTTTATTTAATTAGTGACAACAACCAAAGCACTTGCCGTGCTTTAAATTAGAACGAGCTTATAAACTACAGCTTTATTTTGGAAACACAAGTTCAACGAATTGAAAGTTTAACTTTTTGGTTTTGCTTATTCTTTATTTCTTTTCAAAGCTACTCTTTTTGTAGAGACATTTTGTAATGCATATTTTTTACTTACTATATGTAAAGCGACCATTCTGGTGCTTTTACAAAGAAGCTATGCTATGTTATTCTAAAAATTCCTCTAAAATTTAATAAAGC
>NC_051846.1:134538244-134544475 GCF_002237135.1 Teleopsis dalmanni | reverse complement strand
TTTCATGAGCAGCTCAGATAATTTCCTGCTCCATGGCTTTCAGTACTACAAGTAATTCTAATCCCTTAACTGGTTTATACAGAACACCACCTCTAACGTTAAAGCTTTCATATGGATAATTTTTCAGAATTTCGAAAATAGCTATAAGATGTTGATCATACTGTTGTGCACTTTTCACAGGGACAGATACTTCTGTTGAAACCTGTAGCACTTGTAGATAATGACTTAAACAAAAATGTCAAAATTGTTTGAAAAAATAATTGGATCAAGACTAGAACCGATTCTCCTCAAAGAAAAACTTATACCTGATCACCAATTCGGCTTTCGGAAAAAGTATTCGATAATACAACAAGTTCACAGAGTGGTTAATAAAATAACAAGCGACACAAAACAATTTTCCTCGGCGGTATATCTTGATGTCGCAAAGGCTTGCGACAGTGTTTGGCATGGAGATCTCCTAAATAAACTATACCAGCTTCTTCCAACAAACTTTTGCCTCATACTTAAGAGCTATCTACAAAATAGATACTTTTATGTGAAGTATAAAGATTCAATCTCCGAACTTAAAGAAATGAAAGCTGGTGCGCCCCAAGGAACCATACTAGGTCCATTGCTCTATTTGCTATACACAGCAGATGTCCCGATACCTTCTGATCCTCAAAGTTTGATAGCAACTTTTGCAGACGATACAGTCCTAATTGCAGCTAATAAAAATTTTAATATATCCACAGACAACTTGCAAAATTACCTAAACGCAACGCTCGAATGGTTCGACAAATGGGGAGTTCAAATAAATACAAACAAAACAGTTTATGTTATCTACACGAATAAAAAATATGACCTAAAACCTATAAAAATTAACAATGACGAAGTCTTCACACACACAAAGGCAAATTATCTTGGCATTACTATAGATAGCAGATTAACTTGGAAAGACCATATTAAAGCTAAAAGCAATGAAATTAAACGTCGCTTTGGACAATTGTACTGGCTACTCTGCTCGAAATCAAAACTAACAGTGGAAAATAAACTTCTAGTATAACTACTAGTACTAGATACCTTTCGTTGCAGACGTTATTCGAAAAAATAGTAAAAAGCACACAGACAGAATATTTTCCCATCCTAACCCAACAATGACGTAGCTACCTAATGACGAAACCACACATAATAGACGATTGAAACGCTTATATCCATCATAATAATATAAGCCGTATTTCATCAGGAACATAGACTATTTACATAGAATCGCCAAGTACTTCTGTTTAATGCTAAATGTCTCAATTCGTTAAATGATTTATTAGTTTCCTGACGGATTGTTCTTTTCCATGTGATGCGAGGCCTACCGGATCTTCTATTGTCTTGTGGATTCCATTGCAGGGCTGCATGGCAGACCTCTTCATAGGGTTTCCTTAATGTGTGCCTGAGCTAGTTGTATTTTCGTCGTTTTATTTGTATATTTATGTTTTCTTGGTTTGTGAGTTGCAACAACGTTTCATTGTCCACCACACGTGGCCACCAAATTCTCAATATATTTCGCAGACATATGTTGGTAAAAGACTGCAGCATGTGCAGCATGAGCTATATAGCAAAATCGATTTGACACATGCGTTATATACATGTAGTTATTTTCTTTAAAAAATAAAAAGCAATATTTTTCGATACTCTTACAGAGTCTCAGACTTTTATTCAATGAAAAATAAACTTCTTTAATAATAAAGTAAAATTTAGTGTTTTTCTTTCTTTTTTAAACTTTAAAAGTTCAAAATTTTCAAAATATATTAAACTTATCAAAACTTTTTAAAAAACTTCTCAACTTCTCAAAAAAAAACGCGTGTGTCTTAACCAAAAAAACTTTTCTTCTCCCGTCATTTCTTTTTCCTCCCTTACTTCTTTCTTTCGCTTCACTGCCTTATCTGCACTCGTCCATCCGACTCGTCGTCTGTCTCGGACGACTCAGATCCACCCTCACCATAATCCCTCCACGGTTTCATCTGTTCCGCGACCGTGGACGTTAAATTTGGTCCCTCATGCGAACCTACCTTCTTCACTTCATAACGTTCGTTTTTCTTTTCTTTAGTGACTTCATAACGGCCCAAGTACTTTGGAAAAATCTTAAGTCCAGCTCCAAACTGCGTTCGAAGTATAGCAACTAGGTCTCCAACGTGATAACGAACGGCTTCCTTACGTCTTTTGTCAAAATGTTTTTTGTTTTCTAGTTGAACCTTTAAAATTTCTTCTTTGGCTTGCTGGCGCAACTCATGTCGATATTCCTCGAAGTTGTTTAATATCTCTTCTTCAAAACATTGTCGAACATTTTGACATTCGGTGTTGAACACAGAGACACCAAAAAGCAATTCAAACGGTGTCCTTTTTGTACTTCTGGACTTAGTGGAGTTTATCGCCATCTGTACACGACTAACATAAGTGTACCACCTTAAATGATTTTCAAATGATAGTTTGGTTAGCAAATCTATTATTACCTTATTCACACGTTCTACTTGTCCATTTCCTCTGGGGACACCTATTGTTATCAAATGATGCTGAACATTTCGCTCTATACAATACGTTTTAAAGCTATTCGCAGTGAAAGCAGCGCCTCTATCGGTTATGAACTGATGAGGGTTCCCAAACACCTCGCTTTGCTGTTGCAATTTTTTAAGAACTTCTTCTGTTGAACTGGATTTTACAGGGTATATCCATATAAACTTAGTGAAAGCGTCTATTACCACGAAAAGATATTTGTAATTTTTTGCAGTTGAAGGAAGTCGTCCTAAATGGTCTAGATGAAATGTGTATAAAGGGACATCAGGTTTTTCAATAGGTGAAAGGAATCCCTCTCTTTTTCCGTGTTTTCTTGCTGAGAGAATGCAGTTAATGCAATTTGCTGTTACCGCTTCAACATGCTTCCTTAAGTTCGGAACGAAATATTCTTGCTCCACTACCGTTTTTACTTTTTCCGCATTCCAATGTCCTTGTTCATGAATTTTGGTTATTAATTCTCTTCTCATTGTCTTAGGCATTACTAATAAATATGCTCCATCCACAAATTTATACAGTATTTCGCTTCGTATTTCAAAGTTCTGATATGGCCCGTTCTCCAAAATTTTGCGTGTCATTTGGCAGAATTCATCCAGATTTTGTGCTTTTTTAACAGCTAACACTATACCATCCTCTACCTGCAATACGACGGGATGACTCAATGCATCAACGTGTCGCATTCTGCTACCTGATCGGTGGCTCACCTTGCAATAAAACTCTTCCAGTTGCATGGCCCAGTTTGCCACTCTACTATTTAAGGTTTTCTTAGCCATTGTCTGTTGGAAAGCTTTACAGTCAGTAAAAATTTCAAAGTACATACCCAATAAGTAAATTCGTAGTTTTTTCAACGCTATTACAATTGCTAATACTTCCAAATCGTAGCTGGAATAATTTTTTTCTGCTGCTTTTGTTTTGTAACTAAGGTAAAATACGGGGTGGTAGTTTTTGTTACCATGTTCTTGTAATAATACCGCTCCGTAGCCTTCCTTACTCGCGTCGGTGTGAAGTTGAGTTGGAAGAGTAGGATTGAAAAGCTTTAAAACTGGATCACAGCATAAACTCTCCTTTAGTAGGACATACGCATTGTTTTGTATTTCACCCCATACGAACGATTCGTATTTTTTTGTGAGATCTGTTAGTGGTTTAGCTACCAAAGCGTATCCTTTTATAAACTTACGAAAAAATCCTGTGAGTCCTAAAAAGCTCATAACTCCGTGTAAATTTTTAGGAGTTGGAAATTTTTTTACTGCTCTGATCTTCTCTTCTGAAGGCCGTATTTCGCCGTGTTCAACTAAGTGCCCTAAAAACTCCACGCTTTTTCTTAAGAAGGCGCACTTTTCCCATTTTATTAATAGACCGTGATTCTCGGCTACGAATAACACTTCTTTAAGCTTCCTAACTCCATCTTCTTCATCATCAGCGGGGATGATCAAGTCATCCATATAAACCAAAACAATCTTTCTTCTTATTAAATTTTGAAATATCGTATTTATATATCTCTGAAATGCCGCAGGTGAATTACATAGACCAAAAGGTACTTTGCGGAACTCGTACTGTCCATCTGGTGTGACAAACGACGTATATTCCATACTCAATTCATCGACATCGACATGAAAGAAACCATTACATAAGTCTAATGTAGTAAATACAGTTGCGTTATATAATCCTTCCAGTATCTCTTCGATATTTGGCAGAGGGTATCTGTCACGAATTACCTTGGAGTTTGGCTTCCTAAAGTCGACGCATAATCGGTAACTGCCATCCTTTTTCCGCGCTAACACTATTGGGCTTGCGTAATTCTATGAGCTTTCTTGAATTATTCCATTTTCTAACCATTCCTGAATCTGAAACTGAACGAAGTCTCTTTCTGTCTGTGCTAATCTTCGTGGCTTTTGAAAAATTGGTTTATCGTCTTCCAGTGTGATATGCATTTTTATATAGGACTCCTCTGGTGAATATAGTTCTATTAGTTCTCTTACATCCGCCCGTAGCAAAGAATTTTTTATGTTTGAAAGATCTTCCGCATCGGCGACATCAGAAATACGTATTAAATTTATATGTGAGCCCGCTTCAACATCGTCTCTGGTCTTGTTTTTATATGTGACGATTTCACTTTTGTCTATTAGAACTGTTGCACATCGCAAAAATCCCTTACCTAAAATTACGTCAGTATTTACCCAAGAGTCAGGTACTACATCAAAATTCAAATTATAATGCTCTGAATCAACAATTACATCGAGTTTTACAGATCCTTTCGTTAGTTTGTTATTGTCACCAAACCCCACAACACTTGTACCTGGTCCATTGAATCCTTCGACACCTAAACATTCTGTTGCGCGTTGTGTTATTATATTAATATCACTACCAGTATCTACCAGAGCTTCGAATGACTGCTCCAATATTTGAATTTTTAATGTAAAATCCGAGAGCTGCACTCTATCAATTCGTGATGCTGAACTACGCGCTTGATTTGGATTTTGTTGGCTTACAGGCCGTCGAAAATTTGTATTATTTTGACATATTGTGGCAATGTGACCAAATTCATTGCACTTAAAACATCTTCTTCCTCTTCCCCTATCTGGGCAATGTTGTGTTGTGTGTGACACGGCTCCACAGTTATTGCACCTTTTATTGACCTGATTTCCACTATAATAATTGTCGTAATTATTTCGACCTTGGCATCTTTTTTCCTTCTCCTGATCGGCCTTAAACTTCTCATAAGCTTTGAGGTTAATTTTTAGCTGCTCAAGACTACAAGACTGATAGAGTGTGGCCTTGTTTAGTGAACTATCCGGTATGCCTGCTATAATGTACTCAATTAAGTGTGTTTCTTCCACTGTACCTCTAGAAGCAACTTTTTTCATTTTATAAAAATATTCCAAGAATGATTCGTTACTTAGCTTTTTCGTATTTTCCAATTTTTTGTGCAAGTTTTCCGATTCCTGGCAACCAAATTCAGTTCTAAGAGTTCGTTTTAATATCTCCCAACTGTTGACGCCAGTTTCTGCTTCCACAGCCAACTTTGCAGCCCCACGTAACAATCTTTTGCAATATATTAATCTTTGTACTTGATTCCATTTACACACTACCGAAATGCTTTCGAAATCAAGCAATCAGTCCTCTATTTTTTTATTTGACTCACCATCGAACAATTCTAACGATTCTTCGACCTCCTTAAAGTTTATATTATTTTGTACCGGTTCACTTGACATGTTTAATGTTTCACCGTCCGCCGCGTCGCTCTCGATCGTATTATTATTGTTCGCGTTCACTAATTTTTCTTCTGTATTGAGTGTTATTTCGTTATTTTTTAATTCAGATTTCCAATTTTTCTCTGAATTTTCCATGAATTTCTCTAACCGGTTTTTTTTTTTTTTTTTTTTTTTTTTTTTTTTTTTTTTTTTTTTTTTTTTTTTGTTATTCCACTTCTGACACCATGTAGGTTTCATTTTCTTTAAAAAATAAAAAGCATATCGATACTCTTACAAGAGTCTCAGACTTTTATTCAATCAAAATAAACTTCTTTCAAATAATAAATAAATTTAGTGTTTTTCTTTCTTTTTTAAACTTTTAAATTCAAACTTTTCAAAATATATTAAACTTATAACCCTTTTCTTCTCCCCGTCATTTCTTTCCTCCTTACTTCCTTTCTTTGCTTCAACTGCCTTATCTGCTACATTGATTTTAGACTTC
>NC_051846.1:134523118-134538144 GCF_002237135.1 Teleopsis dalmanni | reverse complement strand
GCGGTAGTTTCCATCTTTTTTTTTGACCAGTACTATTGGACTAGTAAAGTCTGATGTAGATTGCTCAATAATGTCATCTTTTAGCCATTGGTCGATTTGTTCTTCAACAATTTTTCTTTCCATCATTGGTAAACGTCTAAGTCTGGAATATATAGGTGTTTCATCTTGTAATACAATTTTCATTACAATTTGCGTTGTATTCTTGTTTTTTATGTCTGGATTATAATCATCGACTAATTTTTTTACTTCACTTTTGGCATAATCACTTGCAGACGTATCAATGTCAAGCTCATAGGCATCGTATATCATCATCATTTCAGTAACTTCGTCTTTACTGATATTTTCCGACACGTTTTTTACATATTTTTTGACCGTAAACCCATCCGGTTTAATTATCATTTCAGTTTGCTGACAAAAATCTTCTCCTAAAATAACGTCAACGTCCATACAGTTATTAGCCACTACATGAAAAGTCACCTCGAAACGTTCATTATCTATCCCTATGTTCGTCATAAATTTTCCCAAAGATTTGATTTCAGTACGACTTGATTTCGGACCGAAACCTACAAATATTAATGACGTCTTTTGCAAACATTGTTTATGTAATTTACCATACGCTTTCTCTTTTATCATATTGTATTTGCTGCCCGTATCTAATAGAGATACAAATTCTTTGTCATCGATATAAATTCTTTGTTATCGATATAAATTCTTTTATACATAAAACCCGATTTTTTGCTACTGCAAGAAACACTTATACAACTAGTATTGTATTGTTTTTTCACACCACTTGTGTTTTGTTTACGACAATCTTCCGCTTTATGTCCGTAGTTATTACAATTGAAGCATTTCAAACCTTTATGTTTGTTTTTACATTCGGTTGACTTATGGCCAACTTCTCCACAATTAAAGCATTTGATTGAAATGTTCTTTTTCTCAAAACTTAAGTTACTAGTTGGTTTAAAAATGCTTTTTTGTTTTCTGTCACCGGCGTCCTTTCTGATATTTTCATAATATTTTAATTTTTCTCTCAGTTCATTTAAATTTTTACTGCCAAACAGAATACATTTGTACAAACTAGAATCATTTAAACCATCTATAATGTACTGAATAATGGCACTTTCTTCAATATTTCCTCTAGATGCAATGTTTCGTATTTTATAAAAATATTCAATTACACCTTCGTTTTTCTGAATTCTGGTTTCACTTAACAATTTATGCAGTTGAGCACTATTAGCTACAGTCTTAAATTCATGTTCTAATGCTTGCCTTAATTTGATAAATGAAGAAATACCTCTTTCACCATCGATAAACACAAGGTAACTCGCCTCTGCGCAAATTTCGGAATATGTAAGTAAACAAATCTGTTACGTCATAATTCAGCTGAAGTGAATTGCATATTCTTATGAAATCACTTTGTTCTAAATTTTTAGAAACATATGCACGTAGAACTTCATACTGAGCGTCTTTGTCGCTGAATTGGAAGCCACCAAATTCTCTCAACCGTTTGCGATTGCGTCTGTCGCCTTCGTCTGAATACACAAATTTATGCAAAACATCAACGCACTCTTTTTTGCCTCTTTTCAAGAAATATTTTACGTGCTCGAAATCATTTAGGCAGGCCATTGTTGTTGTTTTATTCAACTCACGACTGTGTTTCGAATTTTTCAAAGTAGTTTTTTTATTTAGTCTATATAATTTTACTTAATCTCACTTAATTTCATTTCATCCCAATTCTGACACCAATTTTTATGTGGGTTCAATTTCAATATAATTTATTGAATACAGTTTATTAAATAAAATACAAAATATAAATTTATTTACACACAAGAGTAAAATTTGTTTGACTTGCTTCGTCGAAGGTTTCGTCCTCACTGCCGTCTCTTTGTTCACAGCATTGCCAACCCCACATATATAACATATATTTAAAAAAAATATATGCAATAAAAAAAAGGGAAAATACATACGAGAACCAAATGTGTCCTCAATATTTTGAAATCAAGTTTCTTGAATAGTGTATTACTTTTGTTATGTGTATCACCCTAACTGTAAATTAGGAATATTTTAGTTTTCGTTTTTAACAAATCTTTAATATAACAAATATTTATACTATAACATTACAATTATTGTTTTTATATTTTAATTAAATCTAACTTTCGCACACCGTTCACCGCTCACACCATACCAAAGACTCTTTCTCTTCTTCTTCTTCGTTTTTTTCCTTTTTCGTAGTGTTGCCAGCTAGTTCGTACGTGACAACTCGGCCAATCCTGAAGATAAATCGTCCTCGATTTTCGAATCATCGTCTTCATCTAGTTCAGGCGAGCGGGAACACCATGGTTTAATCTTGTCAGATGCGAATACTGAGCAGAATTTTCGTGACGTTATCTACATTCCTGGTATGTCTTCTACGAGGTATCGATCGTGACCTAAGACTTTCGAGATTTGATACGGCCCACGATATTTCGGTTCAAGTTTTCGCGATTCACCGGTTGCTGAAGGTTGAGACTCGATCACAACTAAATCGTCTTCGGACCACTGTTTAGGGCTAGCGTGTTTATTGTCAAATCATGTTTTCCACTTGGAACGCTCTCGTGCAATATTTTCCGCTGTCAGTATTCGTTTTTCAGCCATCGTTGTTTGGTTTACGTTATCATGTGTGTCGTCGTTCACGGCGGCTATGAGTTCATTGTGCACTATGTTTCGAAGATCAAAATCGAAGATAAATTCATTTGGGCTGAACCCAGATGTCGTATTCTTTTGCGAGTTTATTGTAAATTGAAGGTTTCGCAGCGTTGTGTCCCAAGTTTTAGGATCTTCACTTGACGTACGTAAGTAGTTCAGGATCGTTTGATTTGCGCGTTCCACTTGCCCGTTAGCACGTGGTGTACGCACGGCTGTTTTGATATGATGGATTCCGTTGTCGTTGCAATATGATTCAAAAACTTTAGAGGTAAAGGCGGTACCCCTATCCGTTACAATTTTAGATGGTAACCCAAAGTAAGTAGTTAAATCGTTTATGGCATTTATTACATGCGCCGTTTTCGTATCTCGAACTGCTCTAACCACCAAATATTTGGTGAAAGAATCTGATATAGCCAACACATAACAGTTTCCTTTCTTGCTTCGATTGAAAGGACCCAAATGATCGATATGAATTAAATGAAAACGTATTGGCTTTGATGGGACACAATATAGACGTCCTTCAATTTTTCCTCCGATTGCTTTCTGATAACAGCATTCGATACATGAAGCAATATAATTTTGTACGTACTTCCTAATTTTTGGAAACCAAAAATTCTGCCGAATACGTTCAATGCGAAGTGACCTATACGGTCATGACATAGCTGGACAACACGCCAGCGTACGTATTTCGGAACAACAAATTTTAAACCATCTGCTTCTCGTCGATATAACCGATGTTTTTGTAAACACTATTCTTTACGTAACATGTGATCGTTAGGAGATTTAACGTCGCCCTTTAGAATCGATATTATTTCGCGCAGGTTTTCGTTCTGAATCTGCATGGTGTACAACCAATCATTGATATCGTTCGTGCCATTTCAACTTCCTTTGGCGGCTGCTCTGGAGCACGACTTAGCGTGTCGACGTGAACTAAACGGGTACCTGGTCGATGTACTGCTTCAAAGTCGAATTCTTGTAGTCTTAACCACCAACGTGCGATCTTTGACTTCATCTCCTTATTTGTACGAACCTTGGCGATAGCTGAACAATCTGTTACCAATCGAAATTTCTTTCCTAACAAATACATTCGGAACCGCTTCATAGTCTCCACCACAGTCAAAGCTTCGAGTTCTTGCGGCTTCAAGAACTTCGCTTGGAGTAATTAAATTAACTTGGACGTCGTCATCGGTCAGTATGTGTGTTATCCCAGAGCCTTGTGGGAACAAGTTCCGTACGATCTCTTCTAAGAAACGAAAATTAGTAGGAGCTGGTAGTGAAGTTCCCTTCATTATCTTTTTGACAGTTTGGTATGCTTTTCCCCAGGGATTAGTTGACAGTTCATCTAGCAAGGTGTTGTACAGCCGCTTTTTGCTTTGTAAAATAGAATTACGGAGCTCTTTCCGCTTTTCCTTATAATGCCAGTTAAGTTGCTCAAAATTGTTATGCCCTCTTGCCCGTTGTTGAACTCTGCGTAATTTGTGACATTCTGTCCGCAGGTTTAAAATTTCTTCATTCCACCAAGGTGCAGGTCTATGATGCTTTCTTTCATTTCTTCGAGGCATTGATGCATCACAGATATTTTTAAGTGATTGCATTAGGCTTGCAGCCTTACTATTCGCGGAACTACCAGTTAGAATTATTTCATCAGCAAGAAGGCCAACCATTGCTTTATCTAATTTACTAGTATTCCATTTAATTGCTTGTGCTTTCCTTGTAGATTCATGTTTTCCACTTATACGGTCTTGTGTTAATTCAAATATAATCAATTTATGATCACTAGCTGTGTACACATCTGCCACTTTCCATAGACTGTTTTTACAAATACTTCTACTTCGAAATGTAAGATCAATGGTTGATGTGAAACGGCCATTATCAAAAGTATAGTTAATGCCATCGTTAAGCAGAAAAATATCTAGTGAAGCAAAAGCCTCCAAGAGAGCAAAACCTCTTCTGTTTGTACATCTGCTGCCCCAGGAAGTTGACCATGCATTAAAGTCCCCTGCTATTACTAATGGCGTTTTGTGTTTTGCATTCTCTACGAGGTGATCGTTAGGTGAAACATAGCAGCTGTAAAAATGTGTACCATCTATTTTTGCGTATACGTAGCCATTATGCTGGTTGTTCTCAATAATTTCATAGCTTTTTTGGCCACAGATGTGTATTGCCGCTTTACCGCTCAGATCTCTGCACCACCTACCATCCCAGTCTGGGACGTTAAACGGTTCTGAAATTAAGAGAACTTCTGCTGTTAGATCATTTGCTGTTAACATCAGTAGGTCTTGCGCAACTTCACAGTGGTTTAAGTTGATTTGAAGACACTTAACCATGTATATGTAATTTTCTACAAGCGGCTTGATAGACTGGACAGATTTTATTTAACATGTCATGATTGTTATTATCGGCAGGACATAGTAGACACCTGGGTGTCTTGTCGCAAGATTTGGCTTTATGACCTGTATTACCACACCTAAAGCACACTCCTGCTCGATTAGTATCATTTTTGCAGTATTTTGAAACGTGCCCAAATTCTAGACATTTATAGCATCGAGTTGGTTGTAGGAACTCTCTAATTCTACATACTACCCAGCCAATCCGAATGCGCCCAGCATTTATTAGAATTTTAGCGTCGCGAGTGGGAAGAACGATTCTCGCATTTTGTGTCCCGTACCGTGAGGGGCGAATTACTTTTACCGCTTCTGGCTTCATACTTTCAATACTAGGGAATTGGCTTCTAATGGCGGTACAAACGTCTGATACTGTTGTGGTCTCGTCTAAGTCACGGCATTCAATGGTGGTTTGTTGGCTTACTACATGTATATCAGCGAAATCATGAAGCACTTCTGCGATGTTACCTTTGTGCTTGTTTGCGTCCACTTCAGATCCGCGCTTAAGAATCAACATGAGCTCGCCTTTCGCAGTTCTTCGTATTTTATTTACGGTTGAACCCAAATCTGCCAGTTCAGAGTTCGACTTTAACATCTTGAGCATGTCGGCATAGCTTGCTTCTCCCTTTTTTTGTACAATTATCGCTTCTGGACGTGTGGGCTTCTCTCTTACATTGGCAGGTGCTTCTTTGCTCTTGTTACGAGTGACTTTAGTCCACGTTGTTTTGCGTATATCATTTATTTTTGGCTGCGATTCACTTCTCGTAATATTGACTATTGGCAGACTACCAGGTGCAGCCATCTGATGCAATTGATTTTTCACTGTTTTAGCCTTCTCTACTAATCGTTTCTTTACTTCATTGTTACCACATTGGGTCTGCGCGTCCACTGTTGTCCTTGACAGGCCTGGGCTTCTATATTTAGCAATAGCTTTTTTAATCTCCTGTGATATACTTGCTACCAGGTCTTTCATTGTTTGGTTTATATGACGCTGGCTATTCATAATACCAACAAGTGCCTGAACCTTGCTCTCTAAATTATCAAAAGGCTCCTCTGTGTCTGTTATTGAGAGCCTCCTATCTGAAATCCCTGTGTTGAGAATCGCTGCCGTCGTTTCTGGCAAATTAATTGCTAAATTAGCGTTTGAGGCGCAGGCATTACCTTTATTTTCGACTGGGCCATTTTTACCGCCTGGTGATCTATGCGATTTAATTGCATTCGCATTAGATACCTCATCCTCCGTCACAGTTTTACCTGAATTTTCCATTATAATTACTTGTAATTACTATTGTACTTACTCAGGTGTGTTTTTAATTCCCACTGGGATGTATAATTGCAATTTACTGCTGGGGTACTGTATATGCTACTAAAAAGCTTTTGTTTATAATAATGTTCTAAGCAAAGGTTTGAAGCTTAGATTAAATACAGCTTTTTTTAGTTTCACTGCTTAAACAGGTTCCACAAACAAAAGAATAAAACAACCACCAAATAAAAAATTAATTCACTACCGTAAATTTAACATCAGTAATAATTTGAGAGGAAATGCTTTATTTTGGCAGTGTCCAGGAGCGCGACCATACAGGTCCGCAGTTCCTTCGCACAAAATTTTATTAAATAACACAAATTAAAATAAAATATTTAATTATTTGCAATCCACTGTTCGATCAGCTGATAGTATCAAAGTGGAGATTAAAAATTAAAATCCACAACAACAAAAAAGTAAAAAGAAGCCGGCAAAACACTACCGTGCTGACTCAGCAAATTAAAAGAATTATTATTTTAACGCCACTATAAGTGTCCGAGAATGTGACCAACTATCTCCGACGGTGATCACAGTTCTTTCGCACAAACGTTTAAATCAAAAGATTTAAAGAATCACGCATCGTATATAGTTAAAAAAATAAAACTATTGGAGCGCAAAAAAACACGTCATTCTCGATATAAGATACATGAAGTGTGTCATGTGAAGTGTGTGTGTGTGTGTGTTTATCTATTTGTCTACTTCTGTAATTGTATATCCTGGCTTGATAGTTTGTCTGTCTGTTTGTTTGTTTGTTGTTTGTTGTTTGTTTGCTTGTGGCTAAGTACAATTTGCGTTTTAATGAAAAGAGACTGAGTGACACCAAACAAACGACTTTTTGTGGCTAAGCGACGTTATGGCAACGTTACGCAATCTCCTCGGAAACAGAAACAAGAAAATGTAAGGACAGACACCACTTTAACGCAAATATGCAATTCACGCTGCTCAAGTGCATTTAACTGTCGCTTGTGTACTGTGACATACACACTCATTCGTATACCACATCCGTCATTTATGCATTTGTGTGAGTATTTTATTGATGTTAGTGCAGTGAAATTGGCGTATTGCAAACGGAAATTGATAGCTGCAGATATAAGCTGGAATATGTGTAAAAATGCTTATTCCTCTCATAACCGCAAATCAACTTCATGGTTCAATTAATAAACCAACTGGCAAATAAAACGTGCATTAGGCTACATACTCAGTCGCACGAGCACAAATCAAAGGTAATTGACATGGATTTAGTCGGATAACTGCAGTTAACATATGCACCACATCTGCGAACAAGCTCGATTCACATCGATGATAAGCACATGTGTGATGTATTGACTTCATAATTTGGGTCGAATTTGATTAATCAATTCTTCCTCTCTCGGAATCATATTTGATATACAGTGAATCAATGCATAAGTTATGACCACTTAGACAATAATTGAGGTGTTACACCCGCAGGAAAATTGCATATTTAAACATTTTTTAATGGAATTAGTAAAAGAATTTTAAAAAAATTATAATTTTTTAAGGTTTGACGAATCTTTAATGCGGATTTATTCCTTTAAAACTTTTTTATGATATTCTAAAAGGAGTTTTAAAAAAATCATCACTATTCAATATTGGAAAAATGTTTATTTCTTTTATAAAAACTGAACGACAACATCAAAGAAACAGGAAACAAAATGTAGAAATATAACTTAAGTCTTGGATGATACGTATATCACTAGAATTTATGATTTCAACAGTCTATGAAAAAATTTGAAATAACCATGCAGAAAGTCACTTTTTAATATTGATGGTATAGCTATGCTATGTAGTCATTCATATGACTAACGGTCATATTGCTCCTACCTAGTATTGTGCTCCTACCTGTCATGACCATGAAGATAACATATGTTACGTAAAATGTCCAAAATTGTGAATTTCATACTGTTAGTTCTGTTTTGATATTTTTGGGTTGTGGATGAAGTAAAAGGTAACATTTTTTCCATGCATATAAGAGCATATCTTATACAAATATGCATATTTGCTCCTAAAAGGCACAAATTTTGAGCAATACGGTTTTTAGCAACGTGATGAGAAATAGAAAGCCACGAAGAAATCGAAATTTCTGTTGGTGTCATTGTCAAATTTCTAATTGACATTTAAAACAACAACAATAATTTCACTTCTGAAAGTAAAGTAAATTTGTTTTGTACCAAATAATGTGTTTTCCCCAACCAATTATCAATTACCATTATGTATGTAGTTAACCAATATAGTATGATTTGGCTATTTTAAAAGTTTGTTTTTTTGGGGGAATATATATTTTATATGGAAGAGTAAAATCGACGTTTTTGCTCTATTATATATTTTACTATCAGGTTTAATAAAGAATATGATAACAAAAATAATACTATAAATAACACTATATGTACTTAAAAATAATTTGCCAGTGGCAAATTTAGTTTGCGAATTGCATTTCAATAATTTCGATGTTGAAGAGGCTTCACCTTCATGGAAGCACTTCTTAAGGTTTGAGTGTTAAATCTTGAACTATAAATAAAATGTTTAAAATCAAATATCGCGTTTTCAAATTATATGAAACCGTTGGATGTAATGCCGTGATCATGAACACTTTTTAATGATTTTACAGCGAAAATTCGTCTCTTAAAAATTAAGGCACTGATGTATTCCAACAAGCGAGTTTCAACTTGAAAGATCGGTAAGGGTAAAATTGATTATACTTTACTATTAATTGTCTTAAGGTTGCATCAAAAAATTTGATCGCTTATACTTATATTAAATGGAAAATACGGTTAAGCAAAAAATATGCAAACCAAGTCATACTATATTAAAAGACGATATTTGCTAAAAAAATTGATGACAAAAAATTAATTTTTCATTTCATTTTGGAAGTATTTCAAGATAACCTTTTCGTAATATTGGAACTTCCCTTCGAAACAATGCCAAAATTGGATTATAAAGTATGTATTAACTGTATAAATTGAACTAAATTGTACATAAGCAATGCCGGAAAGAAATGATAGAATAAGTCCTTCAAGTTAAAGACAAATCATATACAAGTTTTTTAACTCATCAAAAATTTCGCAATGTTAAAATTGTATTACCCCAACAAACATATTTTCCTCATCTGATAATTAAGAAATTGATATTTGGACGTATTTTGGACAAATAAACCTTTACTTCATATTAGAACATCAAAAATGAGCTTCATCAGTTTTTTGTCAGCAATTGGCAGCAATAATAATTTTGGAGAAATACACTTGAAGAAAAAAAACAACTTCTTCAAAGCAGAGTTTTACATGATGGCAATCAAGAATATTCTAACTCAAAACTTTCTTACGTAAAAAACTATGGTGTGTACTAATCTTACTATTATTCAGTCATAAGTTTTTTTTTTTAAATTAAATTAGTTATATTAAAATATATTAAATACACTATTATAATATGTTTGTAATTTTGTAATTGTTTATATCCGCACTCTTGGTTCAACTACAGAAAATCCCTTTCGGCTGTACTCTTTATGAACCAAAAAACTGATCAATTAGAATCTTAACAAGTTGTTAAACTCTATTCACTAATTAAGATTCATTATAGTAATATTAGGAGCTTTTCAAGTATTTTTAACTTTAAACAACTGGTATTATTTGTCATAAAAATTTTTAGGTTCTTGATCTTATTGGCTGCTAAGCTTTTCGTTTCCAAACTTTTTCCATGAAAATAGAAATCTGCAAGTGGTAGACATTTGCAGGAGCAGGGATATTTATTTTTTTAAAACTTAAATTTGAGCTAAGATAGACTTTTAGTAAAATTTTATTAATTCTTTATTTTCTGCTTATTTGTTACTTCTCTAATAGTTCTGCTACTTAAAACTACCTATATACAATATTATTTTTCTTGATTTTTTTGATTTCTATGTTTTGATTAATATTATATTATTTCTGAAGAGATTGAAAGAAAATTCAACACCAAACCATCAAAAACTAAACCATGTTTCAGAAAAACTAAGGAATACTGAAATACTCATATGAAAATAAAAAAAAGGAAACTTCTTAAAATGTAAAAATATTTTGAGATGTTTGAGGTTCCATAAGAGAAAGATATATTTCTCTATTTAAGAGAAAAATAATTTAAAATATTGCATGCAACATAAATAAACTGTCCCAATTCTAATGGGTTGAATCTGTGCACATAAAGAAGGAACTTAAAGTGTTTCTTATGTAGTAAATGTAGACAACAAAGAAACTTTCTTTGCAGCACATTAGGAAGTATTAACAAATAGGAATAAAGTAAATTTATCACTATGTTGACATTAGTTTCCCTCTATCAACAGAACCGAAATTAAATTTAAATTCAATTATTGATTTTGTATTAACTATTCAAATAAATATACAAATTAAACAAAATCATGCAATAAATAATGCCTCTACAAAAGAATAACACTGAAATTTAGCAATTAAACATATAAATAAAATTAATTAATTTAATTATTTTGCAGATGTTTTATGATTTTGTTCTAATAAACCACAGCAAGTTAATTTGTTAATGAACTATCACAGCAAATTAACAAAACTCCAAAATGCGAGCATACAAGTCAAGTACGGCTTTGGATCAGTTGGCTATTGAAAGCTGATTATGAGCTTTAAATATTGAAGGGTACAAGTTCAACTCTTGGTACTTGCATTCTCAAAAAATTATTTACGAATTATTAAATACAAGATTTAATTCCAGGAACACTGATGATGGGTATTTGGCAATACTTGAAACAGCTGTATGGTCAGCCAAAATTTCAATTAATTAAAAATATATAAAATTAATTTTTGTTGTTGTGCTTTAATACTATACGAAATACCTCTCTATTGGAAACGATATTTTATATTAAGAATTTAGTTTCTTTTATCAAAACGGACTTTGAAATTCAATTAAATTAACTATTTTTCAAATCGCAATATAAAACAATAAATATGACATGGGAAATAGCTTTACTGATGTTACATACAAACAGTTTTTGCAAAATTATATGTGACCATTTTCGGATTTTTCGAGTTTTTTTTTTGTGATATTATTATTTTCTTTTTTTTTGACATCCTTGGTTCTGTAACAATTAGTTTGACTTTTGTTTGTTTTACTAAACATATACATATAATATATGTTAACCCATTACCTGACAATGGCGCGAAAATGTACCAATTTTAATGTTAGAAATTCGTTAAAATTTAATTAAAAGGTTTTTGTGAGTGTTTATTTTGTAATGAATGCAGTATCATCAAATGTATACCTAAATAACAATAATAATTTATGAAAGGAAAAATCATTTAATTTGTTTATATAGTTTTGCAAATGCAATTTTATCACAAAACTTAATACTTGACATCAGTTAGAAATCATCAGACATCAGTTTAATCCAAGCTCATTTGGGATCAGCTACAGAATAAATGATATCTATCCAGGTCTTGAAACTAAAGTTCCAAATCTTTATTTAATCATTGATAGTTAACCAGGGATGGATGTCGCAACTGTGATAGGCAGCTTCGAAGTTGTCATATATAAAGGTGGCTTAAAGGAAAAAAGCGGCACGACAGCATCATATCGTTTCACATATTCTTATGGGGTATAATTGTGAACTTAGATATACGCACTTAAAAAAGTACTCAAATTTTTACAAACTAGTGCCCGTCAACCTACGAATGTTACTACTATTATAGATAGTCTAGAAGCAATGAAATGAATTGAATACAGTATGTTTAAATCAGGGATTGTAATGAAATATCGTACCGCACTGAAAAATATTTTTTGGGTCTCTGGTTATAAATAAGTCGTACAAAATGAACTAATAGATGAGACTCTCCGAAATGGATATAAATAAGAACGATACCTTAACATAGACCTCGACACATGAATTATTTCGGCCAATGATGATGAAAAAAAAATGTTGTCCTTACGTAGACTGTGAGGTTGCTGTAATGTTTCTAAAGTGTAATAGACTAGAATGGTCAAAATCATTTAAAATTTCCAATTTCGGTAATATAACAAAAACAAAATTTATATTGGAGTTATCATAATTTATCAAATATTCAGGTCGTATGCTTATTGGGATATTAATGGTCAACTACACTATTGCACCAAAGCTTAAACTTTGACACATTCCAAGAAGCGGAAAATGCAGTAGTTGCCACGAGTAGATGAAAACTACTAATAATTTTCTATATCTTCCTCCGAGACAAATCCAATGTCTAAGAAACGGTTTCTTCACTGTATTGGCAGAGTTCATTAAAGTAGACTTGTCGGGGTTCCATAACAAATAGTTTAACAAAGATATAGCATGGAGTTAAGCTTGTAACCAATAGTTAGCATAGCTTGTCTCCTGGCTAATTTTGGGGCATCACAGTGTGCAATAATTACCTCCGGCTATTGGTATTGGTGTTTGCATAAATACCCGCTCTCTAAGATTAACTTAACCTACAAACTTAACACCAATACCAATAGCCGGAGGTAATTATTGCATCAATACCCGCACTCTAAGATTAACTTAACCTACAAACACACTGATTGTTTTCAAAGATAAGTTCGTAAAAATTAGTCAATGCTGAGGGATACAGTTAATTGTGAAAGAAATCTATTCAGTCGTTCCAGTCTAAATCTTTGTTGTATAAACACTCTGTTAGAGGGTGTTGTATATAAACACCCTATGTATTTCATATTTAATAATTCAAAGTACACACTGTAGTTAAGTTTATTAAGTTGGCACTATTGT
The DNA here is from genome assembly GCF_002237135.1 of Teleopsis dalmanni. Classification (NCBI taxonomy): domain Eukaryota; kingdom Metazoa; phylum Arthropoda; class Insecta; order Diptera; family Diopsidae; genus Teleopsis; species Teleopsis dalmanni. Next base: position 134,525,024 of record NC_051846.1, on the reverse strand, counting down.
TGTGTATTGTTAAATGAGTTTAATAAAGAACGCCAAACGTAAAACAATATTAAGGTAATGGAACTTATTATTCAAAACTATATTTGGATGTTCAAACCTTGCATTTTCCAAAGATTAGATTTTTCCAAGAAAAAAAAATGATATTATTATTTCTGCAGGATCAACCTGAAAGCAATAAAGGAAAAAGGTAACTCTTCCTGGTTATCAGAAGTAAGAAACAGTAAATAAAGTCTATTTTTGAATTAATCACAACTTTTTGCAAATGTTTATTACTTTAACTGACAGATAACTCTGAATAATTTACAAACAACAAATTAGTTAGAAGCAAATGAAGTAATATTTGAATTTTAAAGTGATTCAAATGGTCATAATAACAAATTCATTGCTAATACAGGGCTAGACGGATCTATATAAAGACGGCGAATATGTGATTCCAATAATATGATCGTAGAAAGAAATAAGAAATTGTATATCATTTCTTTTAACATACGATGCTATGTACTCAACTATATTAAAACAAATACTTTGAAATAATTTGCCAAGTATTTTTAGAATAATTTATGTACACATAAAATTCAATTAACTAATTATATATACTCACTGTCAACTAAAACTTTCATAAAAATACTTTAAATACTTTATAGCAAACAATTTAATAAAGGAACATGTGTTGTAGGAGCAAAAATATTTTAATATTTATTTTTACTCATTTAATAACTAAAAATATTTATTTTAAATATTTAATACTGTTGGCTTACTTGGCTTAAAAGTTTGTTTATGTAAACATTTCATATGATGTGAAAATCCTGATGACTGCACTCCACTCCGTGCTTCTCTGTCCTATATTGTTACACACAGCTTGATTCTGCTCAACTGAGTTTAGTTATGTTTATTTATATTTTATTAAAACGAAATATACATAAAAATTGTATCTATTCGTGTATGTTGGAGTGTGTAACTCGCAAAGTTAACTAGCTGCAGTGTTGGCAATAAATATGTAAATAGTATATTTATTATATTTAACACAAAATTACATACGAGTATTTCGAGCAGAGAAAATTATGCGAAAAATTCTTATGGATGCACAAGCTATTAGTTTGTGAAACGAGCAATTTTCAGAAAATTGACTAAAGCCATTGAATCCTTTTTGGGTGCACGGAGCGCAAAGCACAACTGCAACAACAGGATTGTACATAAATGTATCTAATGTGTATGTTTATCACTTGCAAAAGTTGTTTGCATTTTATCATTCAACACAAATTCACTGCATTTATATGAACTCCAACTATCTAGGCAGCTAACTCTGTAGGTATGGTTGTACCAGGATATTTCAATTTTTTTTGTATATAGTATATATAACAAGCAAATACATGTATAGGCACGATTACGCATGTACGTATTTGTTCAGTGCACATTGATCGCTTGGGTAATTACTTTAATTGCTTTAGCAAAACTTCTAGTTCGCTGCAATGTCATTAATGCGATGTGCATTGGCACGGGAGCGTCTATATTAGTGCATCGCTCTATGTTTGTCATATATGTTTTTCGTACCCAAGTATTTGGATTAAGCCATTTTCTGGTTTTTCGGTTAAACATTTTAATTGCAGCTTGGCTTAGTTATCGCCAAATTTGCGTACAATTAGTGGTTTAGTAAAAATTTTTTTAAATTTAATTTTATTTCAAAGTTACTTAAACCCTCAAATATTTAAGCTCTTCTGTTGTACTTTAAACAATTTATAAGCTAAAACAAGGAATGGGAAGACAAACCAGGGGAACAAATTTAGGTTGATTGTAACATACCAGAGCTGCATAAATGCAGTTTAGAAAAAGTTGAGCTATAGAAAAACACAAACAAGACTCCAAGAATGTATATTAAATAATGATGAAGAGCAACTTAATTAAGCAG
>NC_051846.1:134516844-134523018 GCF_002237135.1 Teleopsis dalmanni | reverse complement strand
ATTATTTGTTGTCCTTGCACGGAAACGAAGCTGTGTTTAAGCACGCAGTTTGGGTCGATCGTTAATAAGCCTGAACCTTTTAGATTTAGCGGTATGATTTCTTATTACATACTGCAGTTGCTCGTGAAGATGTTGATGTCGCATAAATCCATTGATTTTTGTTATTCAATGGAATCCAGGTCAGAGTGTTGATAATGTGTTTCAACCGACAGTTTGGTATTGTGTTGTTGGTGTTGATCTCACAAGCACATACTTCAGAACCAAAATTGTATCGTATGCGGAAGTTGGCACAAAGAAATTCCCCTTCCTTTATGGTCTCACAAAGACTTAAATCAGATTTCATAAGAGGAAAATATTGATCATGATGCGTATTAATAGCCAAAATAGAACTGCATGAGTCAATTACCGCCATGGAGTCATTTAACCAATTCGGGATTGGAATTAGTTGAAACAATTCAAATCGTTCATGTTCAATCAATGGTAATGTTATACTAAAAATTGCATGCTGCTGTGTGATTCCACCTTTAACCTTCATTAGTCTGTAAAGGGATATTAGCTCATCTTCTGGCATCGGTAATTCTAATGATGGTAATAAATGAAGATAAATGAAGATTTGATTTGCTTCCTTTTGTAATTGTGTTGGTGTCAATAACAACGGATTGACTTTTCCATGATGAGTATCAGTTAGAGCATCTATAATGGCAGATTGTATCTTCTGTAGATTATGTGCTACCAGTGTTAGTTGAATGGCTCCTGCATTGAAAACTTGATTGAGCCGTACCTGATTAACCTCTCTATTTGTATCTTTTATGGAATTCATCAGTGCCTTTATTTCATTGTCAATGTGCTCAAAACCTTCTTGAACTGCGATTTTATCTTTCTTCATTATATTAATTGTTGAATCGACAACTGATGTTTCTTAACTGATTTTTAAATAACGTCAATAATTGCATTTCATTTTGTTTCACTTCTGAAATTATATTTGACATTCCTTTGGCATATTCTGAGTCCAATACTCCAAATAGCAAATGTGCAACATTGCCTACAAGATCAATTGCTCCTCTTTTGGATCGATGGTCATGAAGTAATTTATCATCGAGTTGTAGTTCGGATTCAATATGTTTAAAGTGATTAATTCTACTCGCACATGATGCGTTTGGTTTTATTTGTTGACAAGCTTGATGTAGCGACGTTATTCCTGTGTTTAGAGCTGATGCTTCCGTCCAATAAAGACTTAAGTCGTAATAAACTAATATATTCCATTCAGTAGTTGATATGGCAGTTATGCCCAGATTTTCAAAGTGAATACCCAATTTCGACCCAAACCTTTTACTATCAATTGGAGACTCTATTACTATTGGCAATATCAGTAATAGTGTAAGTAATACAGAACAGTATAATTTGGTCCACAGTTTTCTACGTTTTGTCTTGGGTTCTTCATACGACTCTTTTTTTATCTTCAATAATTACGTTGTGAGGACGTATTTCGTGATCAGCTTCAGCCATTGTTGGTTGATCATCTGTATTAACAGGCAGTACAGCTATTCGATGAATTGGGCGTTTAAAAATGCCTGTCGATATGTTAACGTCAGCTATTTGGATACGTCCATCTGTACCCTTGTACACATATACAATTCGTCCCAAGGGCCACTGCATCACTGGGACGTTATCTTCTTTGATTATAACCATGTCTCCTAACTGTATGTTGGCAAATTGTGTTTTCCATTTGTTACGTTGTTGCAGTTCCATCAAATATTCGTTAGACCAGCGTTTCCAGAAATTATGTTTAAACTGGGAAACTAGGTTCCAACGTGGCAATAACGTGTGTTTTTCTGGTTTTGATTGGCTGTCTACATGAGTTATAAGAGATTCAACAATTAATAAGTGTCCTGGAGTTAATGCTGCCAAATCAGTTGGATCATTGGACATTGGAGACAATGGTCGTGAATTTAATATCGCTTCAATTTCCACCACTACTGTTTCGAGTTCTTCATATGTCAATGATGCTGTTGAAACGCTGCGTAGTAACAAATATTTTGCGGAGTTTATGGATGCTTCCCATAAACCGCCAAAGTGTGGAGCCCTTGGTGGAATAAAATGAATGTTTATTCCTGTTGTACTTTAAGCAGAGATTATTGCTTCTTGCCCTTCATTAGAATAAATGCTTTCCTCTAGTTCTGCTAACTGGTTTTTGGCGCCTACGAAGTTTGTTGCATTATCACTGTAAATATTCAAACAACGCCCTCGTCGACTTATGAATCGTTTTAATGCTCCAATGAAAGTATTTGTTGATAAGTCGGTCACTAACTCGAGATGTTCCGCCTTTGTGGCAAAACAACAAAAGACAGCAATATATGCCTTTGTTAGCTCTTTGCCCCTCACCTTGTGTGGGTCCAAAATGGTCCGCAATAATCTACCCCAGCATTAATGAAGGGTCTTGCAGGAGTTATTCTTGATTCTGGTAGATTCCCCATAATTTGTTGGCATAGTTGCGGACGTGCTTTGTTGCATCGAATGCATCGCTGAACCGTTGCTCGGGCTGTTGATTTACCTTTAATCGGCCAAAAACGTTGTCGTACTATACTCAATAGTGCCTGCGGGCCACAGTGCTTGTTTTCTTCATGGAACATCACGAATAATAATTTTGCCAATGGATCATTGTATGGGATCAGCATTGGGTGTTTAGAATCGTATGGTAATGATGAGGCTTCTAAGCGTCCTCCTACTCTAAGAACATTTGCATTATCAATGAATAGAGATAAACTACTGATTGAACTAGATTTATCAACATGGACTTGTTTCTTCAGTTGTTTGATTTCTTCATGAAAATCATTACCCTGAATGTGACATATTATAGTTATTAATGCTGCTTCCAATTCGGTAGCACTGGGTGCTATATGTATGGCACGTGACTCCTTTGACATTCTTGCGTTGTTAATGAATCTAAGAACATATGCTACTATCCAATGTAAAGTCTTGAAAGAATTCTTGTGCTGAATCCTGTATATGAAATCTGCGTCATTGCATTGAGTTGCTACAGCTACAACCTTTTTCTTCTCCAGATCAACTGGAACTTGTAATGATGGTGAAAACCTTGGTGGCCATACTTCATGCCTTCCATTAAGTGCACCAAAGTGCACATGTTGACAATGCCCTTGCTGAAAGTCCTCTTGATAACACATCAGCTGGGTTGTCCTTTGACCTAACATGTCGCCACTGTTCAGACAGAATTAAAGTTTGAATTCTTGCCACCCTGTTAGCTACAAATGTTTGAAATGATGAGGACTGTGAGTTAATCCAAGACAACACAATTTCTGAATCAGTCCACAAAAATACCGGCTGGTCCTTCTCCTGAAGATCGCTTTTCACTCTTGCTGAAAGTTCCGCTGCTAAGACTGCCGCACATAACTCTAGTCGCGGTAGCGTTTGTTTTCTGAGTGGAGCTACTCTTGACTTTGCACATAAGAGTCGCACTATTATTCTACCATCCTTTAAAATTGCTCTGACATATGCTGCAGCACCAAATGCCTTTTCAGATGCATCAGCAAAAATATGTAGCTGTGTTGATGATGGAACCTCCCCTCTGAAGATATATCTTGCCAACTGAAGATTTTCAAGAGTACTTAAGTTTTCTCTAAATGCTGACCATGTTGTACGAAGATCTGAAGGAAATGGTTCATCCCAAGATAATTTCAACTGAAATAAGTGTTGTATGAAAATCTTTGCTTTGACTATTACTGGAGCTAATAAACCAAGTGGGTCGAACAGTCTAACTAAATCAGAACTAACGACTCTCTTCGTGATTATTCCTTCAATAACAATATTGACCTTAATTCCAAATAAATCCGCCTTGGCCAACCAAAATAATCCCAGCGTTTTGATTGACTCGTTATTATCGAAATCGAGATTTACCTCTTGATCATCTTGAGAAATGTTTTTCAAAAGTTGAGGATGGTCTGCGCTCCATTTACGAAAACAAAAATAATGCTTCTTCAAAATATGGATTAGTTATCTTTGAGCTTCAATAGCCGTAATTAAACTACCTGATCCACCGAGCCCATCGTCAACGTAGAAATTGTCACACAGGATTTGAGCTCCTAATGGATAATTCACATTATTTTCTAATACTATCTTTTGCAGACATCTTGTTGCTAGGTAAGGAGCTGCTCGAGTCCCATATGTAATTGTATTTAGCTGATAATAACGAATCGTTTGGACTGCTTCTCCAAATGATAAGTTGATAGCACCGATCTTCAGGATTTATCAAAACTTGACGATACATTTTCTCGATATCTGTGGTAAAAACAAACCGTGATCACCTAAAACGGAGCAGAATTGAAAAAAGTTCACTTTGAACTGGCGGTCCGTTATACATTAAATCATTCAACGAGTGTCCAGATGTAGTTTTGGCTGATGCGTCAAACACCACTCGAAGTTTAGTAGTTGTACTATCTGGTTTTAGTACACAATGATGAGGAATAAAATATCTTGGAGTCAACATGGAATCCAGGTTTACTTCAGTCATGTGACCCAATCGCTCATACTCTTCCATAAACTGCACATATTGTTTCCGCAAAACATGATTTTTTGCTAGTCGTCGTTCAAGACTGATGAACCTTCTCCAAGCTGTTTCTTGAGATTCCCCTAACGTCAATGAGTTTTCCAGAAATGGTAACCTTACCACAAAGCGTCCTTTATTTGTATGAAAGTTCTGAACAAAATGAGATTCGCATTATTTTTCTTCTTTGGATAATGTCCTTTCTGTTGTATTCACCTCATCCATTCGCCATAATCGTTCAATTGCATCTTCTAACGATGAATTATTATAAATATTAACAGCCTCCACCCCACCGCCAAAAACTGCACATAAAACATTTGATGTGTCTGTATTTGATACAACCTTGCCACTGACAATCCAGCCAAGTGTAGAATTTTGCAAGACTGGAAGCCCAGGAGCAAGCGTGATTTTACCCTTTTTTAACAGACTGAAATAGAACTCCGCACCGAGTAAAATATCAGTTTTCCCTTGTTGGAAAAATGTTGGATCTGCTAACTGAATGCTGTTCGGGATCTTCCATTTGGAAATATCGTAGCTGGAACTTGGTTGAGGTGGAACAATATTTGGAAGCAGAAACGCTTCGATTTCTGTAGTGAACCTCGAGTTAAGGGATTGCAATTTGATGTTAACTCGCTGCGTTGAATTTTTGTGCACCTTTCCTATACCTTCTATGCACAATAACGTTTTAGTTTTTGATATATTGAGCCTTCTGACAAGACGCTCAGAGACTATGTGCACTTGTGAACCAGAGTCTAGTAATGCTCGGACTTCACTTGTATTTCCATTAGGTGCAGTTATTTTGACTGTTGCAGTTGGCAAAAAAACATATTCACGATGACCTGTGGATGTGTTTGCTGTCGCTGTGGTAACTGCAGTATTGTACCCACTTGAAGTAGGTTGAATGTTTTTTGTTTGATTGTTAACTTCCAAATGTAGCAACGTGTTATGTTTTTTATTACATTTGGTACAACTTCTTGATAAACATTTGTTCACCACGTGATCATTTTTGATACAGTTGAAACAGAGCTGTTGGTTTTTCACCCAATCCAATCGCTGAGATGATGAAAATTGCAGGAATTTACGGCAATGGTACAGCGGATGCCTGTTTACATTGCACAGTTTGCAATTGTTGTTTCCTTTAGAAACTATTACAGCCGACGAAACTGATTTATTTCGATCTGCTTTAGTTTTTATAGCCACCTTATCTTTTTATTCTACAACTTCCATCAGTTGAAATTGTAGCTCTAAAAAGGCTAAAAACTCGTGAATGTTTTGTATCTCTTTTGGTTTTGCCAGAGATTGCTCATATCTAATGAGCATCGTCCGATCGAGTTTTTTAATTAGTACCTGTAACAAAATTGGGTCCCAAAAAGTCGTTTGAACGCCAAGATTGTTCAGTGCTAATAGACACTCTTTCCTTGTGTCATGTAAATTTTTAACTGCTGCCACAGTTGATGTGCCTGATGGCTGATTTAAAAGTTCATCAATTAAGGTGGACGCCAAGACCCTTTTATTGTTATAGCGGTCTTGTAATAATGTCCAGGCTGCAGAATAATTCTCCTCCGTTATGCTGAAATGACTGATTAATTTTTCAGCTTCACCTGTCACATGTGATT
>NC_051846.1:134507306-134516744 GCF_002237135.1 Teleopsis dalmanni | reverse complement strand
GGATTAATTAAGTGTCATTTCCTATATAAACTCATCATTTACAGTTTACTTAACTGTTAGTTAAAACCCACGATTCTTAACTTCAGAACAAAATAATTTGAATCACTTTCGATTATTTTCACGAATTTTGTTAATAATAAATTTGTTATTGTTTTTTAATACGAAATTTCATTTCTTTTAATTTTTTTTTTGAATATTAATGCTTCAGAAATGACACAACAAAATTTTTTACAAATCCGGTAACAAAAATTTACTAAATTATACATTCTCAACAGACAAAATAAATTAATAATTCTCGATCAGATAATTTTTATAACGGTAAGAACTGTTAGCTTTAATATCTCAACAACAAAAAAAAGTGAAAAAAACCTATTGTGAAATATGTTTTACTTTCAGTTATACGCAGAAAAAAATCTCCAAAAAAAATACAATCTTTTAAATACTCTAAAATGGTTCAGAATAAACGTTATAGCCAAATTTGTAGCTGTCAATGTCAGACCTGAGACGGACCTGTTTCGTTTCTGTTTCTTTAATTACACGGACAGACGACGACCGTTTTTATTGCACGATCATTAGCTGCCACTCACTCGCCACCCACGGAAGATTTGGCTAAAATGTGTCACAAAACAACAACAACAACAACAACAACAACAACAACAAAAAGCACAACCAACACAAAAACAAAAATAAAAGCAAAAAACATTCATTAACTGCCAACAAAATTATTCACATGCTTTTGGTTTTGTTTTTGTTTTTGATTTAATTTTATGTTGCTTTTTTCACTTGAGACTTTCGCTTGGCTGTCGTCGTTGTGACGTCATTTATTGTTAATATATTTATTTAGTGTTTCAATATTGAAATGCTTAGTTGGGAAAGGTCAATAAATTTTAAGTTATGCCATATATTTCGTACTGTACAGTTTGAGTGTGAGGCGTGCGGTTTTCATTAGCAATTGCCGTTGTCGTTGCCGCTTCTGTTTTAGTCGTTATTGTTTTTGTTATTGTTGTTTTTGTTTTTGTTTTTGTTATAGATTTCAAATGATTAAAATCTTTTTTTTTTTTGTTTTTCACTTTTGAATAATAATAAATTATTCACTTTTTGTTATTTTTTTTTTACATTTTTAATTTAAATTTTTATTATTGTTTTTCTGTATCAAATTAGTTAGCAAGTGTGCCGTTGGGGTTAATTAAGTTCAATAATTTTGTTAAAATGCAAATTAATTTGTTAGCAAAACTATTAATTAGAAAAATGATGTTTAACTAAAAAGTTAGTCATACAATAATTTATGCAATAAATTGTTATTTAATATTGCAAATATAATGGATTGAATACAGGTTAAATTTTTTTGTGTTAATAAGAATAGTTCAGTCACCTTTACTTTGAATTATTTTTGATATAAATAAAATTTTTTAATAGAAATAAACAATAAGAGTAAAAAAAACAAATGAAATTAATTTTTTTCGGAATAGAATGGAAGTTAACAGAGTTCTGGTTTACCAGTGTAACATTGCGACAATAATATAACTTTCTAGATTCTATAAACAACTAGTCTTAACTGAGCAGCAGATATTCATTCTTTCGAACGAAGATCACAGTGTCTCTAGCTGAAGGTTTCCTTATAACAGATCGGGGACAGCAGCTTCGACCTGATATCATGCTTGGATATAGTCCTGATCGAACTCATATATTAATTAATAAATATATTAATAACTAAATTAGTTATTATAATTCTCGTCCTCTTCTAGTTAAGTACGACATTCTGTCACCCCACTGCGTCTTCCTATTCACTACGAACGTGGGAATTTATTTTAATAGAACATTTTATCGCAGTCCAAGTTTAATAGCAGTTCATTTTAATTTGTTTTATTTTTGTTTTTTACTTTATTTTAATTTGTTTAATTTTTTTTTGTACTATATTAAACTTTATTTTATATTGTCGCATATTATTTGGTTTTCTTTTTGTTTTATATTTTGTAATTATAATTATATGATTGTATTTACATTTATTTAATTCTGAATAATTTTATTCTATTTAATTTTATAATATTATGTGTTAGTTTGTTATATTTTATTTCATTATAATAATTTTTTTTATGTGATTATTTTCTATTTTATATTATTTTTTTAATTTAATTTAATTTTAATTAGTTGAATTTAGTTTAATTTAATTTAGGTTCATTTTATCTAATTTTATTTTATATAATTTTACTTTATTCGATTTTATTTAATTTTATTTTATTTTGTTTTATCTTTTTTCATTGTGATATATATTACAGATGAATAATGTATTAAATTTGTTACATAAAACAATTCATTGTCATTATAGTACATATTTTCAATATGTTTGATATAATTGTAAAATATTTGCGAGTATAGCAATTGGACTTAAAATACATGTATAGAAATCTGATATCTAATCAAAGAACTAATAAAATAAAAATTGAACTAAAACTATTAAACTAAAAACTAAAATTTGTCTTGTAAAAATGGTTTAAATATAAACTTTCCTAATAAAAACATCTTTCGGGTGGACATTTTTTGCAAGACTTTGTTTTTCATCATTATTTGAAGAAGCTTTATTCATTAGAGACAAACTAAATTGAGCTGATGGTTAAAATAAGCCAAAGAGAGTTTTTCCTATATTAATTAGGTCAGCAAACATGTTTATTGAGTACGATCGCGTTTAGTTGCCCTTGAATATAGATATATAGTCACAAAAACATGCTATATAATTTTTTTAAATACAACAATTTTTAGCTATGAATCCATATTAAGTTATAAATATAAATATATGAATGTACATATATATATGTTCACACATGTATTTATGTAAGCACAATGAAAACGAGATAAATGTGCCGCTTAATTTTAATTAAAAAATAATTTTATTTTCAGTTTTACACTGCGAATGCCGCAATTAAAAAAAAAAATCAGAAAAAGAATCATTTTAATGAAAATGCAAAATGGAAACAATAGATTTAAAATTAAAATTTTTTGCTGATTCTCATTCTGATTTCAATTCAAAAAATTTTTTTTTTGTTAAATATTTTACAGAAGTTATTAGCTACAATTAACTTTTTGCGATAATTAAGTGAGACGAGTGAGATATGCACCATATGAACATGTTGTTGACTGGCATTGGTACAGTACGGAGTTGGTTTATTTTAATTATGTTGATTAAAGTGCCTCATTATGAAGTGACGGCCTTGATTGAAAGCTGCAAATTCACATTAAAGTTAATAATAAGTTACATGATTTATAAATAAATACGAAGCAGAGCAGTAGTCTAACTTTAAAATTAAAATAACAAAATATTTTCAACAAATTAAACTGCGAAAAATAATTATTTCTAGAGTAATTATTGTGCGTACTGTACAAAACTGTGTTGGAATTTATTTTTATGCTGCCTTCTTGCTAGCAATTAAATGAGTTAATTACACAAATTAAGTAAATGATTAAAATATTTTAATATTATATGCATTTGATTAACTCAAAATGAAAATTGTATATTTTTTAATTAAAATTGTAGTACAAATTATGTGTGAAAATTGCTAAAGCTTAAAAAAGTGGACATATTTTATGATTTCTCTATACTGCATATATGCATTTTAATTTCGAACGTGTACTCACTACATAAACTGATTTAACATTGTAATTAATCATTGTTCACACTTGGTTTATTATTTCAATAGTTGGAAAATATAATCAGATTATAAATTTGCTAGATTAAATGCACTCGCCTGATGATAAAGGCACACATATAGGCAGGCAGGCAGGCAGGCAGGCAGCACATAAAGGCAACTGCATCTGCAATTGCAAATTGTTTTCACATAGATAGTATCCGTATCTGTTAACGAGTACGTTAAATGCGTTCTAATAATGTATGCACACTCATTGTCGAAGTCACTATCACAGTCTTAAGCCTTTAGTGCTAATGTGAAGCTATTATTAGTTTTGTGATTTTTTCCTTGTTCATATTTAATACTTCAAAGAAAATTTTATTGTATAACCAATGCAATACAATATTGCAAAGATACTTTTCACGAAACGTGCATAATTTTTTGCTTTTTGTGGTTTTTTTTTTTTTTGTAAAGAAAAATATCTACGTAATTTATTTTCAATTTTGTGAGTAATATTTTATTAAATATTAATTTTTTTTCTTTTATTTTTTTGATTTTTTTTTTAATACTCTAACGCTTTAATAATTGCGTTGCAAATATTTAATTCTATAATTGATTTTTTTTTAAAAATAAATTATCTTGTCATTATTAAGTGACTAAGTCGAATTTTAATTTGTTTTCCATAGTACGAGTATGAAATTGCAGTTAATTAAAAGCATGTAAACCTAATGAAACTGCAAGTTAATAAGACTATTAAAACATTTAACTTGTTCTTATTAATAATGACGTTTTTTTATTAATGATAAAAAAAAACTGGTAGTTATTTACATTTAAATATGTAAGATGTTCTTCACGTGGATCAGACTCGATCCACACCTATTTATAATTGCAAAGTGCGCAATTCTTCAGTGCCTTCAAACCTTCAAATCGTACGTAATAATGACGTGATGTGTGGAGACATAGTGAAAGTACCATATAGTTGAAATTAAAATTAATGTTCTTATTCTAGATACTAACAAGCAGGAAATATATTAACGTCACATTAGCATTAATCATGTTTCAAATTAAAAAAATTAAGAAGTAAGTTAATTTTTATTAAAAGATAATTGCAGTAAAATATTATATAATACTTGTTTATTTAAGATATGTTAATTCTTTTATGTTAATTCTTTTTTATGTCTCAACAAATTCGTAGAGTCCAAAATCTAGAATTTAATAATATGACCATAATACCACATGGTATTAATAACATGGTTTTTATTTTGAGTTTTGATATAGTGTTTCTCCAATACCTTTTGTTAATACTAAATTGACTTTCTTTCTCGGCTTATTTTTTTGAAATAACTAATTGCCGATTATAGGCAGTGATTATAGCCATGTAAATGTAAGTTAGGTTAGGTTAAGTTGGAGTAGCGGTCTAGTGCTTAAAGCCCAATTGAGCTCAAATAATGATTCTTTGTGCTATCATGGCGTGTAAAAGCAGACCAGATCTAAATCTGGCGTTCAGTATTAACTTTTGTCGTGTGAATAGACTTTGACAAACTAGGTCGTAAGTTTATAAATGTTGTTAGCAATAGTTTTATATAGTAACAAGAATTTAGTGCACCACGTCTAAATTTGGTTTTCATTATCAACTTTTGTCATGTGAATATTGGTCGTAAATTTATAGATATTGTTAGCAACAATTTTATATAGTAACATAACAATTATTTAGTATATCAGGTCTAAACCTAGTGTTCGGTATTAACTTTTGCCGTGTGAATAGACTATCACAAAGTAGTTCGTAAGTTAACAGATGTTGTTAAAAACAGTTTTATGTATTAACTTATTTAGTGCTAACAATATAATATATAAATTAAATTTATTGTAAATTAATTGTATTGAAGAGAACAACTCTTATTAACTGCTTTTGCCTATACATATATAAATAACTATATAAAAGGGCTAATATAAACTTATTCCAAGTACTTATCAAAAGTAAACATAAAGTTAAATATCCCATCTCAATTAATAGCTAAAGTTTCATATATAAAAATAATAAATTAAAATAAAATTATCAAAATGAAAATGAATCATATGAACAGGTTTCATTATTAAACAAATTATCCTAGCTTATGTTAATTTAAACTTATTCCAGACGCAAAAGAGACGAAAACTAAGAAACATCATATGAAACTTAACTTTGTTCCATAGAGTGGATGCGAGTGAATAATGTATCTGCAGGAAAGTACTGGCGTATATGTCAACAAAACAAGCTACTTTGTCATTTCAACAGTTTTCACACATTTCACATATAAATTAAAAATGTTTAACAAAAAAAAATAAAAAAAAAAAGAGATGAAAAAAAGAAACTGGAAAAATAAATAAATACAATCCAAAAGAGCTTTTTATTTATATAAAAAATTTACACAAGTGTTAGCAATTTGATTTTGTAACAATTTTTTATTTATTTGAACAAAAAGTTACTACTAGAACATCTATAAGAAAAATTAAGTAACACAAAAAAAAAACAAAAAAAAAATAGGTGCAATGCAGGGTAAAAGGAGCTGCTAAATGCCTCAGGCATTTGTCATGAAAACAAAACTTAAAGAAAGTTCATTGCGCCTGTCATGGCATTGCCATGTCTGCGCATTAGTAATAATGAAGATGGCAATGATGATGATGATGATAGCAATGATGATGAAGATGGCAATAATGATGATTATAGTAATGATGATGATGATGACAATGATGATGATTTTAATAATAATAATACCATACATAATAACGATAAAAATGTACCTTTTATATGTTAAATCATATTTAAAGATTTTCTCTTTTATTTAAATTTTTTTTTCTTCTTTGGCTTTTTAGACGAGTATCTTATGGGTTTTTGCAAAAGCTGCTTACGTCTGATGTTGCCATTTTAATGGTATTTCGTGCTAGATTAGTCATTTTAATGTCAGCACAGCTGTTAGCGTTCTTTATTGCTAACGTGATTTACATGAGTTTTATAGGCTTAAGTAGATCTATGCGATTTACAAGTTTTCAAGCACCAAAAGACATATAAAAGAAAATGAAGTGATATGAAAAGGATAGCAGTAGAAGAAAAAAAGAAAAAAAAAATAGATATGTAAATGTGAAACTTGACATGTGAAGCAACCTTAAGAAATCGTACTTCCTGACTAGACAGTTTGTGACATTCAGCAACTTTTGTAAAGACTTTTTTACACTTCAAAAATGAATTGCTTTCAACTTTTTGTTCTTGAAAGTTTTTAAAGTTACTTTTTTAATTGCCACAAAAAGTGTTGATAGGTTTATTGAAAAGGAATGAATAGGTTAAATAAAGTTGTTTACGAATCTAATGAGCTAGGAAATATACATACACTAAGTATTTATCAAGAAGAATGAGTTAATAGTTTGGGTCATGAACTGATTAGTCAGTGATATACAAAATTCACTCTTCACACTTATAAAAAGAAATTTTCACAGACTGTATTTATTATAATATAATGAAAAGAGTCTGTTCATACAAAATTATATAAAAATAACTAAAGAACAATTTTTAAAGAAACAATTGAGTAGACATTTGATAGCTTTTTGCATTAAAATGGGACTGGCGATAAAAATAGATTTACTACGCTAATCCCTTAATGCAAAAAATCATGGATTCAATAAGGACAACCATCCATATTAACAACAAAACGAAACATTTATGGAAATGAGGTTATGTTATGCATTTGGGTGTGATCTAAAATGAGTGGTGTACTTTGAGCTGCTAAAATCGAGCTATAATATTACTGCTAAATGTTACTAAGAAGTATAAATAGATTTGTACTAAAGCATGCAGATAGTAAAAAAACATTCTATACGCTGAAAGAAATATTGTAGTCTTTTGACTAAAATACACTCTATACACTCCAGATAATAAAAAAGTTTTCTACAATGTACAAATTTTGTAAATATTTTTTTTTTTTTATGAAAAAAGAATTTTTAGTGTTTTTTATATAACTGTTAGGTTACAAGTAACAGAGTTAGAGCTTTGATCCTACCAAGTTAGAAACAATGACATCGTGTGTTTTAAACAAATGTGCTAAAGACCTATTAAGTTTATTATTTTACTAAAATTTTGTTAATAATTTTTTCTTGTGTTTAAATTTTGATCAAATGGTAGAGGTTTTTCATAAAATAATTGTTGTTAACAATCAACAGTTCTTTTGATATAAAAATATTTTATATTTTTTATTCATTTTAATAATTTTTTTTTGTATTTAATAAAATTTTAATATTTTTTAAAGCCATTAAAAATTATCATTTAATGCACAAAGCCTTTGCTCTTTAGCTTAGCAGTTAACTGCTGAAACCAAAGCGAACACACCTTTTACAGTCAAAGCAAGCTGACGTACAGACTGAGTTAACAGACAAATCAGCAGTGCATTATGCAGCTTGGCAACAACAATAAATGGCAAATTAAAAAACAAAACAAATAAAATAAAGTAAAAAAAAATTAAAAGTAAATTTGCATTTGTGTAGCCACAATTTGCAAATGCAGCATAAATGTTATATGAGACTGCAGTAGCAGCAACAAAGGTAAACGTATAACAAAAACAAAACACAAAAATACTTTATTTTAAAACATAAAGTAAAGCAAAAGCTTCAAAGTCAATGGCAACAGCGAAACAAACAAAGGCCCAAAGCATAAAATGTTACTTTTGCAAGAGAGAGAAAGAGAGAGAGAAAAAGGCAAAAACAATGCAAGGATTTGTGACATTATTAAAAAATTTTTATGCAGCTAACAGCACGTGCAACAACAACAATAACAACAACATCACATTGAAATAGCACATAGCGACACAGTAAGCATAAATGTAAACAAAATCCAACAGAAAAAGAAGAGGGATAACATAAAATAAGCATAAACATGTAAACATAAAATGAAGCTAACTAAACTCAGCTGTTTCTAGGCGGCCATATTTGCCGCCATTTTTATACCAAATCCTTTAATTCCATTTTCCAAGTAACGCGCCCATTTTTCTAAATGCACAACATAGAAGTTGCTGAGCAAAACAAAAGCATGAAAATATAAATAACGAAAATGGAAAGTAAAGCATAAAAGCAAAATGTTTAGCTCTGCAGCAAAAGTGAACAGAAAACAGCTGTTTAGTTTTGCAGGATTTGTTGGCTTGGTTAGTTTGAGGCGAAGGCATGAAAAATGGTTACAATGACAGTAGGTAAATTGAAGACTAAAACAACAGAAGAGAAAAAAACGAAAAAAATAAATAAAAAAGTATAATAAAAAAGAAAATAAAAATAGAATAAGAGAAAGAGAGCAGCACAATAAAAAAATTTTTTTAAAAAAACGTAGTAACAGGACTAGGCAAAAACAAAAAATGAAAAAAATCGAAAAAAATAGAAAAAAAAGTATAAAAAAAGTTAAGCCGCAAAGTAACGCCTGACAACAAGCATTGACTTAACCGCGTTATGCTGCCGCTGTTAATAATGGCAGTAATGCTGACTTTTATCTACTTTATAGGCGCAGTTACATCCATCTATCTAACCATGCTATCTGTAGAGTTTAGTGCAGAGTGCGTTGTTATGCTTAAGTGTATATGTGTGAATAAATCCGGAAAAGGATGTGCACAAGTAGCAAGTGTAAAGTTGCTTTAAGTCTTCAAGTAGATTGTGAGAGAAGTACGAGTATGTAAAAGATACTTCTGTGTGATGTTATTGATGCAACTGTTTTGTTCTTGACTCCGTGTAGAAGGATGTCATAAAACTGAAACAGGCGACAGGAACAATAGGATTTCTTACTGCAATTGAGGGAGAGAAGGAAAAAAAA
>NC_051846.1:134490814-134507206 GCF_002237135.1 Teleopsis dalmanni | reverse complement strand
GCACACGACCTTAGAACAACGCGATTAAAAAATCAAAAAGAAAAAAGGGTTATTTTTGTTGCACAGTCTTATCAATTCTGAATTATATTTTAAGAAAGAGATCTTTTAACTAAACTTAAAAGTAAGTTATTTAATAATTATAATTTTTTATTAATTAATTTTTATTTTTTTTATTAAGTTTCACATATTTTCGAATGATATTTCTGCATTAAAAAAATTTTGATCTACTAAAATCTATATGATACACTTCTTGAATTTAGTTTTTAGAGTGATCTTTATTTAGTAACAATAAACACTTTCAAGATTTTCATTGATATTTAAAAATAAAAAACAAATTAGAGATTATCGCACAGCAATTTTATAATATGTACAATGTACATATAATCAAAATAAAAAGTAACGATATACATAACTAATAATCAGAGAAATTCATTAGTTTAAAAGATCCCCATCGAGCACAAGAAGCAGATATTTAGCTTTGAAAAAAATTAACTATAGCAAGACGTTATCCTCTATAAGTTCTTATCCATTTCAGAGTGTCAACCATCGATTCTGTTGAATTGTGATTTTATTACGCTCTACTCTTGATTGTATAAACTTTTACTTTTAAATATAAAATAAAGATGATCCTTTAAAACATGAAACTCGACTTGATCCAGCAAAGATCATAAATGATTTCTACAATATCTCGTATACATATATGTGTGATCATTCTATGGATTTGGACTTTTTTTAAAATAACAAGACCAGAAAAGAAAAATTAAAATTTATATCCTGAGATAAAAATATTTTTATTTTATAAAGAAGGCTTATAAACCAAAATTTCGGCCAATTTAGAAATGATGACCCTACTATTCGTGAGCTAGAATTTGCACAAAGCCAAATTCTGGGAAGACTTTTCAAGGTACCATAGTACATTAGGACGAATGACATCCTCAGGGACCTCAAGATTGATCCGATCAAAAAATATATAGAGGATAGAGCCCCGAAATTATTTATGAAGACTAACAGTAACTGTACCAGTAACTGTCCAAAATCAATTGCATTTACAAAAAATCAATGTTCGATTTGATATTTTTGAAAATGACGTAGATACGACACATACCGTCAATTCTGATTGCAGGAAAAAAAATTATGGCCAATTTTTGTATGAAATTGAAGTTACAGATGTCGGAGATATGTAGTTTCAAAACCATAGTGTCACAAGCCTATTATTGCTTTGATGTAAAAGTAATTTTCCGGATGCGTAATTTCACATAATTTGAGTAATTTTTTGCTACAGGTTTTTATTTGTGATGTTTGAAAAAGATATCGTTTATAAGGATAATGCTGAAACTCTCAACAATTTGAAATACTTTAATGAACATTAAAGTCAAGCTATAGCCAAGCCAATATATACCGACAAGTCATCACGAATTACCTCAAAGGGATCCAAAACTAAATGATATTATTCTTTCATACATATATACATATTCAGATCAGTTCAGATATATATATATAGTTACTATGATATAGTTACTATAGTTTTTATTTAAGATTTAAAAAAAAAACTCTAATATGGATAGTGATGGATATTAAAATTTGTATGATATATAATCACCGAAAACTGAACCGATAACTGAAATGTGGACAAAGCTAATATTTAAGTTGATGTTTCGCTCAGATGTCGCAGTACTGAAAACACTTATAAATCTATTATCTTAAGTTTAATACTGCAATTTTAATTTTATTACTTACTTTTATTACTTATTATTACTTAATACAACTCTGATAGGCTTAGATTTGAAACTAGCTGTCATACTAGTTAATATTTTAAATAAATGTTTTTATAAGAAAAACTTTCTTATATGTTAACATAATATCACAAATTAACTATAACTAGGGTGAAGGCTAAGAACTCCTGGGAGCCAATATACAAGGCAACGCTTGTGAGCGCAGTTAACCTAGAAATGTCAGCACAATCCTTGTCGTTCTCAATTAAAGTTGTCACACAGTCTCTATATGGCACCCTTAAAAAATTACTTCGTACCCGCATACAGCATACAACGTATTCCATCCTCATGACTTTGGGTTCCACAAAGGGTTTGACATCTGTTATGTTAAATCAGACGCAATGAAAGACGTAATGAATCTTAAGAAATAGCCACCGAATGTTGATATGCATCCAAACGAATAAGGGATCATGATTTACGGATATTCACCTGAAATAGCTAAGCCCTCAATAGGGAACGTTTTTCGATGTACCTAGTGATGTCCTCAATAAATGTAAGATTGACGTAACTGTTATCCAGAAAAATCGATAGACAATGCAGGGCTGCTCTAAGAGAGCGACATCTTCTACAGCTGTCATACAAATATACTTCAGTTTGGATACGATTTTATGGTTAGCAAGAGACTTCAAATTCAGTCCGATTTCCATTAGCAAACCAACAACTTGCTGCAATACTTAACAAATTAACATTTGTTAACATCACTCTAATTTGCACTCATGTGTCAACAAAAGAACATTTTCCCGAAATTCGGGAATATTTATTATCGATGTTCCATCCATAACGTTGGACCTTTAACAGACCGAATTTAATTTTAATATGGTGGTTATATAAAAACATAACTATTTTAATGTAAGATACTGTTTTTAATGAGTTCTCAGTAAATCTGTGCAAAGGGTGTTAAAACTTCAGTAAAGTAAAAACAATTTTCTAGTCTTTATCTTTCTCTGACCACAAAATATAAATGACTCTTAATTCCTTACCAACTTGTATGTGTTTTTTAAGATTTCAAAGCTATCAATCTTTTTCCATAATTAAAAACTTTTATATGAGAATTTTCTATGCTTTTAAGAGCACATATATGTATTTGTATATATTATATTTACTGCACATATAAATATATTTTATATGCCTGTCCATTTAAAAAATATCTTTTTAATTTTCTTGTTACTTAGTGACTTCGAAAGAGATGTGCCGAACGTTTGCCTTGTTTAGTTTAATTTTGAAATTGCAGAAACCAACAATAGATAAAAACCGCAGACTTACATTGAAAGTAGAGTGGAATGGAAAGCAATTAACTAAATGAAATCATTGGTTTCAACAACTAATTTATTAAATCTCAATGTGGCGTTCCAACAAAAACGAGTACTAAAAATGGTTCTTTAGAGGCAGTAACTGAAATCTGCCAGCAACGATTCAATTACCATACAGTTGTGGCACTATGTAGTGAATAGACTGCTCCACTTACTACTTAATATAAATATTAATATAATATTGTAAGAATGATAACGTGTTGAAGATGGGGAACGGAATTTCCCTTATCAAGAGTTGACAGTGCTGGTATTTATGGCATTCACACATATATCACAAAAACAATTTAAAAATAAAAAGAAAACTAGATTGGCAGATACTACTATTCTGTGATATGACGCTAATGGTCAGGTTTATTGAAAGTGCCCACTGACGATGACCACACAGAGTGCAAGCCACAAGTCCCCATAATTGAATTAAGTTTTACTTCAGTGATTATTTCAAAAATGTCATTTAAACTTTCCACAAATGAGTTAAAACTGCTAAAAAAGTAAAAATACACAAAGGAAAATTCTTACACATGAGTAGATGTTTTAATTTTAATAGCAACAGTTTGAGTTGAGTTGAGTTAAGGTTGACCTGTCCAACAATGCATCCATTTTCACCATTGGAAATATGGAAAGGTTAAGCGAAAAAAGACGACTTTGCATACCACGTTGAAAAAAGGAAAAATTTATTGAAAGCATTTTACATTCGGTTGGACTTCAATTTAAATTTAATTCAATGAACAAAGCGAAATTATGGCAGCATAGAAGTTCTCGTGCACAACAGTGTAGCCTTCAGAGTAGCCTTCGTGGGCTGCAGTTCGGTCCCAAAGTATCAATAAAATAAAAATAAGTTAACAATCAAATCAAATAAAGCGAATTGAGTGAAGCCCTGCTGCTGTTGGTTTTTCTATAGTTTTTATTTTATTTTATTTTATTTCATATTATTTTAAAACCTTGCTTTTGTTTGACGAGTGTGTCCTTGTAGTTGATCACACCACACAGGAACAGAAACAGGAAAAGCAACAGCGACATCATCGGCTTCATCGGCATCGACACCAGCGCCATTCGTAATAGCAGCAAATCCTTTAATAAGTAATCATATAACTTAAACTCGTTCGTTGGTTCATTTACTTCAGCTACCAGCTACTGTAGCCATTTTGTGTCCTTTTCAGGTTTTGTTCTCGTTGTTTCACTCGCCTTATATTATTTTAATCGCACAAAGCCTTTTCTATATTTCCGTTCGGCCAGTCGCCAACAACCCACAGCCCACATTTTGCGAACGTTTAGGTTAATTTTACTTTGAAGCGCTATGGGTCCATTCATGCATTCACTGAATTCATTCAACTGACAACGGCTTCTATGCTTCCTAGCTAAATGCCTCACAACAGAGTCCATCTTACTGTATTAACCATTGAAGTGTGTACCTATGTACGGTGCGAAGCTAAAAGGGCTTCTATTTCTGTGCTCGCAAAGGGAAAGACTCTGCGCCGCACCACTTCCGTGCTGTGTTCTATCGCCACTCAGAACAAAATGGTCTAGATAACATTTCCCGTGCTGGAATTCCTTACCATTTCACTTATCAATTCATTTCTTTATGACACCAATTCAATTCTACGCACTTCATACCATTTTCTCTGGGCTTCTATTTGTATTTTTATTTGTTTAATGGTTAATTGAATAAAGGAAATTGTTCAGTTATCGAAGCAGTAAAATTAGCTGGTTAACATCTCTGCGTTTAGTTACTTGCGTTCGTAAGTACTTGCTTTAATAGATATTAAGGAAATGATGTAGAAAGCCACTGATGCATCGTTTATGATAAATTATTAATAAGTTATAATCAGTTCAAGTACGTCTATTGATAACACTCTTATCCAAAAAATCACAGTCATAACTCATAAACAAACGTCCATATTAAAGAAAATGTATATTTTATCTTGATTTGACCTTTAAAAATATATCTGGAAATAACGTAACGTTAATTCTTATTCAAAGTTTCATAGAATAGTTCAAATTTCGCAAGAGCATTTAGTTGAAACTTTCAAATTTACCAAATCTAGAATGAAACTTTTTAAATTAAAAAATATTATAAATAATAATTATCTATATTAACGTTCCTTAAAATATCAGCTATCGGATCTGAAGTATGAAAATACCAAAATATTCTAAAATATAAAAAGACCAGATGTCGGTTTTGAAGTATGAAGGAACTATTTAATTACGATATTATTAGAAAGCCCATGAAACTATTCTCAAATAATAGCAGGGGTTTAACTAGGAATAAATTATTTTAAAAGTAAAGGCACTTAATATGAGAATAATTCTATTTAATAGGTGACAAAAATGTAACTATCCAAATACAGTACTAAAGCAATAGCGGAGTATGATAGCAATGATAGTGCAATAGGTGGGTGCAAGTTTTTCACCAATAAACCACAGAAGTTGTACACCGATGGCACTATTTCGCTACCCGAAAAATCGATAATATTTTTTGTCTTACAAGTACAGCCAAACAGTATACAGAAAAAGTAAATGCATTTTTTGTCGACTTCAAAGCAATGTTTGATTCAGTAACAGAAACGCTTTATTTTATAAACTCTGTAGTGTTAGATGTACCATGGCAGCTTTACTATACGCAACACACCCGTAGAGAAGTGTCGGTCTGATTATCTGGCTGTAGATCAGCTTTCTGTTCTTAATACTAAGATTATTGTGTGTAAAAAGTGACCGTAAGCTCTGCAGTGTTTTCACACAGCTACTTCTTTTGTTTAGTATGTGCTTGCACCTATTTAACGTGATCCATAGGTATAAGATGATGTCTTCCCAATTTATAACAATGTTGCCAACTCTCACTCTCAGTGGATGCTGCCTGTGTTTACGTGTTATATAAAGGGCCTTAGTTTTCTCGTTGTTAATTATAATTTTCCGTTTCTGAATGAATTCCAGGTTGGTTATATTTCTGGCATGTTTATCGGAATATAATATGCATGCGTCATCTGGGAATAATGCTAGCACCAAGGGACTTAACATTAGGATGTCAGACGTAAAGATATTGTACAAATAGGGGGAGAGCGGCTGTCCTTGAAAAACACCAACTTCTATTCTTCGGACAGAAGAGAGGGTACCGTTGAATCTTACAGACCTTGCCAAATGCCTTGGTAATGTCAAAAGTTGATTCCCTTCTGGTCAGAGCTGACTGTATCATCTGAGCCGTTCGCACCAGTTGTATTACTACTACTACTACTACTACTATATGAATGTTTAAGATCAAGTATAAGTTATTGCTGGGTTTAAAAATTAAATTTAAACGAAACTACTTTATTCTTATATTCTTCAAATGTAGCATTTTTCATAAATACAGTGTCTGACTTTCCCTGTGAGCTATTATGCGTTTTAAATTGTATTGCTATCACTTAACAGCTAAATTCTTGAAAGACAATATTGCCTATGGATAGAATAAGATCAATAAATACAGTCATCAGTACAAATTTATATAAAAATATTCACATGTATTTACACTAATTTAGTTGTAAATAGCATGCTTTTTGCTTTTTATGTAATATAATAGAAATCTAACTTTATGAGAATTATGAATTGCCAGATATTTTATATAATAATAATACCAGATGTGTAAAACAAATTAAAAGTAATTATTAAAATTACATAACTGAAGTCAATTAAAAATTAAATAGCGTTTATTTTTATTTTGTTTTAAAAATATGTAATTTTTATATACTATATAGTAACACTAATAGAATATTTCGATAATTCTATTAAAGTTTATTTATATGCTTAAGAAATTTAAGTTAAGTTGTTTTACTTATTTGCAAAGTATAATTTTAATAGCATATCAGCCCTTCCACGACAACTGGGACTATATCTCCCACATACTGTTAAAGTTATATTCCATTCTTGTTGTCAACAAAAATCTTCTAAATCTGAATTTTATAAGTTAAAAAAGTTTTATCTTCTTCTTGGGTGCGAGAGTACTTCCCTCTATAGACATGGATTCGGACGAAAAGATTCTTCTTCACGAAGACAGCAATATTTCATGTTCCGAATCAAATCATAAAAAAGTGTCAAATGTTCTGATGTCAAAACTTTTACATGGGAAACTTAGAAACAATAATACCTGAGTTATGAATAGGAAACTACTGTCGATGCGACGTGTCGTTCCGTTACCAATGATGTCGATTTTACCCAAAATTTCCAACATTTTTAAAAAAAATGTTAATATGTTTTCAAAAATTTATCACAAAAAAAAAATTAGAAAAACTTTATTGGAGTGACATCTCCAGTATGGAGAATATATATTTGTTTTTTCAAGAAGTCTTATTTCTTAAACTTCTTTATTTTAGTGACGTCATTCGTGGTTAAATTTTAACTGTCAAAAGTCCATGTTTCGAGAGAAAAATTCTCGTTAGCGACGACGACTACCGCATCCAGCGGCTTCGCTAGAATGGTATGTCATAAGAATGGGTGAAGATACTCTAGCGAAAAAGGTGTTTGAAGTGCCAGTTTGAGGAAGAAGGTATGGAGGTAGACCGTGTCTCCGAGGGTGTTATCAAGTTGAGGAAACACTAACCGCACTTGATGTAAGAGAATGGAGAAGGTGGGTATGCAGCGGAGGGAGCTGGAGCGCAGCGCTGCGTCAGTTCTAAATCCGATAATGGATTCTATAGCTTTTTAAGAAAGTTAATAGAAGTCTAAACTTCTGTACTTAATTTTTTAATTGTACATCTACTATATATTAATCCGTAAGAGTTACGTTTTACGACTCTATACATATGCAACTAATTAAAGATACTTCTATGCATAGAGATATCGTTGATGTAATTAGAACTTAAAACTCATGATTGTTCAAATATTAACATAAAACATTATTTACTAAAAACCAAATTATAACTTAAGTTAAGCTAATGTTTTTTTTTTGTATTTTTTTTTAATGCAGTCATATGTCCATGTTAAACTCACTGATGTTTCCTAGGATATTAAAACTTTATTTAATCGAAACTATTGCAGATTTTATTTAGACTAGTATAGAAGATGCTACGAATTTTGTTTTCTACAATATTTAATTTAATTTTTTTAATAACTCTGGAAATTTCGTTTACAATAGATCTGCAAACGAGTGTCTCTGAAGGATCATGTTATTTGATTAGGAACCTTAGAAGTTCTTTAAAACCATTTATTAGTTTTTACTTGTTTATGATTTCAACTAGATTTTCTGATGTCGTTTTTGTCAGATGATATTTATTATTTGCATAGTTGAAGCTTTTTAATAGAGTTCATTGTTGAAATTTATTCGCTTTCTCAACTCGCCAGAATAGTTTTTAAATTGAATATGGAACGACGCATTTTCACAGGAAACCGGAATAGGCACGTCTACGCTTGAATGGGGAACATAAATCGAATAAAACAATTTAATTATTTAAATGAATGCAACAAAAACTTTCGTTTGGAAAACAAAAATCGAAACTGACGAAAAACAAACAGTGCCTGAAAACGCTTACCGCTTACCACTCACCACTCACCGCTTGTACCGCTGCGCCACCATCAGAAAAACATCAAAAAGTTTTAAAACAATTTATGCGAAGATTTTCTTCCTATTACACTCAGTCTTATTGAATTAGTGCGGAGCACAACACAAATAGAAGAAATGCTAAAATGTATGGAACGATTGAGGAAAAAACGCAAATTCAAACGAGGCATGAAATGTACCCCACGACATGAGCAGCTTCCACACTGCCACACTTAAAATAAAATTTCAATTTCCTAAATATTGAAATCTGAAAGTAAATAATTTAATTCACTAAATTTTACAAAACAAAAAAGGAACTGCAAATACACACTCGAACCCAGAAGCACAGAAACCAATGACATTACATAGAAAAGCGTAGGGAAGTGATTCCTCCTTCAGAATCAGAAGAATCTCATCGACAGAACCCAGTTTCGTTTTCAAAGCAT
Organism: Teleopsis dalmanni; assembly: GCF_002237135.1. Taxonomy (NCBI): domain Eukaryota; kingdom Metazoa; phylum Arthropoda; class Insecta; order Diptera; family Diopsidae; genus Teleopsis; species Teleopsis dalmanni. The sequence goes on along the minus strand of NC_051846.1, from coordinate 134,498,175 downwards.
CGAAGACAAGGAATATGGCTGTCACTTGGTTAACATGAAATTTCGGATACAACATGATGCCACAGTATACAAAACATTGTGTTGTCCTCTTCGCCCTCCTCGTTCACACCATGGAGTATCCTTTTTAACAAGTAAATTTGTGCTGTCGTTGTCGTTTGCTGTACGATTGGCCGTAAGGCATGTGACGCGACGACAACAAAGTCTGCTCTGCGTCCAACTTTGTGGAGCAACGGATGTGGTGCAGAAATCAAAATAGTCATTTAGGCGGATAATTTTCAATAATGATGTGAAAAATTGTTTTTATTTTTTTAACACGACATTCGTGCGCTGGCTTTCGAGTAAATCAAATGACAGAGTTTATCTTACAGCGTCGAAGACTAATATGTTGGGAGCGAAGGGCAAGAGCAACAAAGTGTGAAAGTTGCCGTTATTTATTGTTTTAAAATATTCGATAAAATTTTCAATTTCATTCCAGTCAAAGCAATTTAGACAATTTTCCGTATGCAACTGATTTTAGAGCTGTTTGGTAGAGCTTATTGTGGTAATAACTTCATCAATTATTTGTCTGACAAGGCTAAGCAACTCTATTTATAATATTATTAATATGAGTTGATGGGATTACATATTTCTATTTTATAATTTAAAACCGTATTGACTGGGTAATATTTCAGTATATAACGAACTATAAAGCAAATTCTTTGACTCTGGAAATAACATTTATGCTGCTCGATTAATAAATGCTAAAATCGCACATTTTGTGGGGGAAAACCCAAAATGGTTTCAATGTTCTTCGAATTTCAGTCAATCTACTATTTTTCGATATTAGGAATTAAGATTGACAGAAGGGTTTAAATTTTAACTTTTGTCAGGTTGCAACATAAACAAGCAGAGAAATGTGCACAGTTAAAATCAATATTGGGCATGAAAAATATTTACTGGATTTGCTTTAAGTGCAGCCTAAAAGTATGTCACGCCAAATATATTAAGGGTTTCAGAGCACTAAGAAGCCCTTTTATTTTGGTTTTAATTTATATATAAAGCTTATGAAAACGAAGTGTGTTGATAAATGACAACTTGTAAAAAATGTAATAATAGAAAACTATTAGAAATATATATGAACTTTACAACTCTATGAGAAAATACTAGAAAAGTACTAGAAAATACCAGAAAAATATTATGTGAATTTTGAGATTAGTTAAAAATAATAAAATAAAATAATATAAAAATTGAAAACTCAATTTCAATAATATAAACATTATAATGCATTATAATTAATTATTACAGTCAATTAAATAATTAATAACAAATTTATATTATATATATTCCATCGAAGTGAGTAAAAAAATTGTTGGAATGCTCTTAAAAAACATTTGAAGTTCGTGAAGATACTTAAAATGAGTTTTGCATAAAAGTGAAAAATTAGAACTTGTAAAAAAATGTAATAATAAAGTATTACAAAATACTAGAAAAATATTATTATTCGAATTTTGAAATTAATGAAAAATAATAAAATAACACAAAAGTTGAAAACTAAATTTAACTAGTAAAAACATTATAATGCATTATAATAACTTATAATTAAATATTATATTTAATTAAAAAATTAATAACAAATATATAATATATTTACTCCATTTAAGTAAGAGTTCAATATTGCGTTAAGGCGCTTAAAACTAATTTTAATTTAGTGTAGATACCTTCAAATGAGTTTTGCATAAAAAATTTTTATCTAATTAAAAACAGTTTAATGAAAATTTGTTTTTAAACATTGCTTAAAAACCTTCAACGTAATTTTAAGGTTTGAGTACCAGCAATCAGCTGACATTAACTTCAAAGGTACTTTTACTTTTTGCGTGAAAACGTTTTCCAAATTAATTTTATGATTTATTTTAAAATATATTTTAAACATAGCAATATACTAATAACAAATCACAAAACTAATAAATATTAATATCTTTTTAAAATATAAGAAATAAAATAAAAACTATAAGTAAAATGGGTAACAAAAACTAAAAAGCCCATCAATAATTATAATTATAACAACCAAATTGTTTCTGAATTTTATTTTAAATTTAATTTTAATTAATATTAATAATTTTTTTCACCTATAATTGAACATAAAAAAAAAATATTTATGAAATTAAAAAAGAAAATTAATGCAAAATTAATTATAACACAAAGTCTAAGATGCTTCAAGTATTACTTTATATGACTGTGTTTTCTACAAATTTTATTAAAGATCTATTCAGATATTAGAGATTAAAAATATTTAAGTACATTTGTAATTATAAAGTTCTCAAAAAAGCTTATAAATTTTATTTATAGAAATTTTAATAATAATTACAAAAGAACATATGTGTATATAGAATAGTGTAATATACGCCTCCACTTATAAAAGACTGACCCATATACTACAACTGTCAATTAACTATATAAGATCTAATTTACTGAATGTCTGCTGACAGGTCGTATATAAAAACAAGGAAGAAAAATATATGTTTATAGGATATACTGAGGGTTTCCCTTTTTTGTGTTGACCTATGTAGTTTCATTTTTTACCAAAAATCACAAAAAATTCTAGAACATGGTTTACACATTTCAGGCTAAACTGCCATTCTTAATAGTTTTTTTATATACTTTTTATATTTTTCGTTCATTCTAAAGTAGACCCAACTCAATAATAAATGCCAGTCAGAGTGTAAAGTGCTTTTGTATTCATTAACAGACACAGTTTCTAGTGCTGGTGTGTGTGAGTGTGGGTGTGTGAAGAGCGTAGGTGGGCAAACTTCAATGAATTCGTAGTAATTGAATTTTGATTTAAAGAGAGGTTCTTTGATATCAAAAACAGAATTTAAAATTGAATGAACTGATGGCAACACTTAAAACAAAGATGTCGAAGGTGACGTGGTGTGGTGCAAGTACGGCTTTCAAGGTATGTCAACTAATTGTTGGCACAAACTCTAGTTATTTATGAAAAATTACACAACACAATATTTCTTTTTTAATAAAGAATTGATATTTTACAAAAGTCAACAATGCTTTTAATTTATAGTAAAATAAATTTATTAAATTAATAGCCTTATGGAGTATACCATAGGTAAGGGTGCGTTCGGAGAGACTTCTCTATATTTTACCAGTAGCGCATGAGGAATGATATTGTTAAATAGTTGACATTTTATTAAATAAGTTTGGGTGATAAAAAAATTTTTTCTTTACATACTGAGAGATTTTTGTACTTAATTAATTAATATTATATAATAATATATTATAATATATTATAAACATATCATACATCTTCATTTTTGTGAATGTTTATATAATGACGATAATTTTATTTTCAAGCAATGAGAGAATTATATGTACTAGTGTTTTGACTAGCATATCGAAAACTCATCGATCTTTCAAAAACCAAAATTTTTTTTGAATTTTTACTCTTAAACTTGTAATAAAGATCAATTCGCTTCAACTGATGTGTCCAACATGTTTCGCATCGATGTTTCAAAAACCAAGAATTTATTCTGAACTGAATTAGTCCCACTTCTTTCTTTTAGTATTCAAAGAAAGAAAGGTATTTTGGATTGTATAACGACGGATAATATACTCTTAAACTTGTAATAAAAATCAATTCCCTTCAACAGATGTGTCCAACATATTACGCATCGATGTTTCAAAAACTAAGAATTTATTGTGAATTATGATTTCTGGGGAAATTAGTCCCACTTCTTTCGTTTAGTATGCAAAAAGGGAAGACAAAAAGGGAAGAAGGGTATTTTGGATTGTATAACTCTTAAACTTCTAATAAAGAACAATTCACTTTCACTGATGTGTCTATCATGTTGTTTTATAAGAAGAACTGTTATAAGTTTAAAAATTGTTTAATCATATTTTTTTGATAACAAATGTCAGATGAGTATAAGATACCAAATTATAAGATAGCCAAAAAAAATATAGTGCATATATGTGTGTATAGTGCATAAATTCAAAAAGACTAAACTTTCTACAGAAAATTATGAGGATGCTCTAGAGGGAAAACTCGGGATTGTTTTGGCTGGTTATGTGAGAGCAGTGCTAAAGTAAAGAAGTTAAGATAGATGAAACCTTTCAAAATAAATTTAAATTGTATTCAAATTATTGTAGGGCAACGACAAAAGGCTTACGTCATGTCGTAAGACATTTACAATATCGTCTTATTGCATTGTGTTGTAAATGTAGCCCGTTTATTTCGTATAAAAAATTTCATTATTATTATTTGATCGCAAAATTCATGAATTTTATTTAGTTTGAATATAAAAATACCAAATTATCTACGAAAATCATGTGTTAAATTAATTTTGGCTCTTAATATTTCTAAAACTTATAGTAAGATTAGTTTAAAAATTTATAAAAAGATTTTTTTTTAATGAACAAAAATATTTTTAGTGCTTTATCTATGAATGCAGGCTTCACTTTTGTCTCTTCAGTGTTACATTTTGTTCTACAAATATTTTGTTAAAATAAAGTTTTTCCCCATTGTTTGGGTTTTAATAATTTAAATGTTCTTGGAATTATTGCAGAATCAATGAATTTGAAATAGAAATTAATATTTCATCCTTTTTGGAATTATTATGCGGACATTTTCCGAATAATGCACATTACTTCAGCTTTATTCGAGCAAATCTGACCCTCATTTCAATTATTAAACTCTTGCAATACGCAGTATGCAGAGTACGCAGAGTACTTATAAGTGATTTAAAATTAATTTTATACTTGAACAAATTGAATACAATATTAATTAGGGATTTTTGAGCTCCTTCTCCGGCGCAGCAAAGGTTGCCATCTATTAGAGTAATTGTGTATGGATTACAAGATGCTTTTGCCCATTGAAATTGGGCATTAAACGCATAATTTCGAGTGTAAATAAATACGAGAGCTGAACTTGGATTTGCGTACAAATTATGATATTAGGGATTTTAGGTTACTTAATTACACAAATTAAATATACATTTCGGGTCGTCGTAAATGTATTACCTGAATCGGTTTTCAATGCTCAAAATGTGAAAAATAAACTCTGCGCTCTGTTGGAAAGCACTGCGAAGCACAAAACTGAAATGTATCTGCGAATTTAAACTTAATTAGAAATTCGTAATTTGCATATTAAACACAACGAGCGGAAAATTGAACATTTTTAATTACGAGTCCTCAAATGTACTTTGCAAACTTTGCCGCACAAAGGAACTCGAAGTGCGGATCGATTTTGTTTATTGAATAAACTTTATTCAAAATAACGAATTAATTATTCACTTGAGCGTTGGATTGTGTCGAGCCGAGCTGAGCTGAGTTGGTTTAAGTTTTAAAATATCGAAATGCACTTTCCTGTGATGTTTTTTTAAAAACATTTTCCATGTCAGCGTTCAATTGTGTCAATTTACTGAGCCATGAGAACTGTCAGTGCTCGTACAAGTGACTTAAGCACTTTGGCATTAAAGAAGAATTGAGGTTTTTAACATATTAAATGGGTAATTGCCAGGCCAATACCGACAACCAACAAATTCTCCAACTGGTGTATTGCTGTATTGATATATTGATGCATGGATTGCAATTCACTTAAACGCAACGCAATGGAAATGTAAAAGTAATCTGAGAAACCCTTTAGAGAAACCTCATAAACGTCACCACCAGTTTCGGTGCTTAACTTTATCATTCTTAGTGATGAAATTATTTACGGATTGTCGGCACAAATAATAAATGTCACTCTCAGGCGATTCTTTCTCTCAGACACTGCACCGAAATGCAGTAGATAACGTTGGTCTAATTAGTTTGGTATTTCGGGTTTAGTTAATTTATGTTTGTTTTTCAATATTACTAAACAAAGCTTAGTCAAATATATATCACAATTATTTTATTCTATCTTTAAAACTTATTGCCATTAATTTCATAAATAGATATTAAATTATAATTAATAATTATTGTAATTAATATTTAAACATAATATTGTACTTTATTATTAAAAATGGGTTAGGCGATTGATTCAAATTACAAACATTTGGGGAAATAATCAAAATTTTAGAATCCATTCACTCTAGCTCGATGTGGCCACCTTTTGCCTTGACTATGATGGCCTTCAAATGATTAAAAATAAGTTGCATGCCTTACAAATGTGATCTCTCGGTATTTTGGCTCATTCCTGAACAATGGCTTTCTTCAGCGCATCCATACTGGCATATTTTTTTGTTCTCACCTTGCTCTTAAAAAGATCCAGATAGAATAGTCCATCGCATTTGCGAATTCGAAAATCATCGCAATTCTGGCGAATTCAAAAATCATTATGTAAACGAAATGAAATATGGAAAATGATGTTTTAGCTATTCTTGTTTCGCACGAGCTTTATGAAACCGATACCGGTAGCGAATCTTGTTGGAATGTCCATGGTCCATGATCGATATTGTTGCGTGCCTACGGCTCTAAAGCAAGTTCCAAAACATTTTCACGATAATAAATCACATTGACTTTGACGCCAGGCTCGATGAAAATGGTTGGAAAGCATCCATCGGCGGTCACAGCAGCCCATACCATTACTTGAGATGAAAAACTACTTCGGGTGGCCATTCGTTGTCTGAAGCTTTTGGCAGTGCGCAGTTAAATAAACACAATCATTTTAAGCAGTTAGAGTTTATGAACTGTTTAATGAGGAAATTTTTCTAATCAAAAAACACAATGTTTGAAAATTCTTTCACTTCTTCATTTTATACGCTATTACTGGGTTTGATATAATACAAAATAAATTTCATTAAAATCTTACCATCTTTATCTATTATAAATATATTACCTTACCAGTTTTACACCAAGCTTCAAATATTTGATAGGTGATAAAGGATGGCTACCGATCACTAATATGTAGATTCAATGTTTCTATATAAAATGTTGTAATCAATGTAAACCATATAAACTATGTATTCGTATATTATATAATTATATAGAAGGCGTAAAAAAATTGTGTAAAACAGAACTCAAAGCTTATAAAAATTGTATATATAACTATATTATATGATAAACTACCAAGAAAATACAAAACAATTATACTAAAAGCAAGAAATTAAAGAAAATCATAAAAGTCGTAATTTTAAAATAAATGTTATATAAAAAACTTAATATTCTAAAGTATCCATATTTTTTAAGTAGCATGAATCCATATTATTTTGCAATGGAATAAATTTAATTGGAATGAGATTCTGTGGTTAACAATTGAGTTTTCAAATTAATATGGCAATTCACAGGAATTAATGAAACCCCAGTTACTACTATCTGACACCTTTTTAACAATTCTATTATTTTGCGCGCCACATAAATGAGAGAAAAGTAGATAATGAAGATGGGTTCTGGAT
>NC_051846.1:134487065-134490714 GCF_002237135.1 Teleopsis dalmanni | reverse complement strand
TTATATTTACATTAAGACTGAAAAGTTTTCGGAAATTCTCATTTAAAATTCGCGCGCTGTATATTTTTCGATATTTTAAGTTTATGTAGTTTGGCAGCACTGTCCTTAATTACTATGCCAAAAATGAGCGCGATCTGTCAGACAGTTCGTTTACGGCAGCTGTTGAAACCAGTCCACCTCAGTAGTGCGTTGCGAAATGTCTTCGACGGTCGTACGACCGTCCTGAAAGGCTTTGTACCACTCATAAACTTGAGTTTTCGATAAAACTGATTCCCCATAAACCTTTTGTAGCATTCGCAACGATTCTGCACACGAAATTTCGTTCGAAACACAAAATTTGATGCAAACTCTTTGTTCAATATTTTTTTCCATTGTTTTTTCGCAACGCACTACTGAGGGGAACTGGTTTCAACAGAGCTGCCGTAAACGAACTGTCTGACAGATCGCGCTCATTTTTAGCATAGTAATTGTCCTTAATTGCTGCCAAACTACATAAACTTAAAATATCGAAAAATATACAGCGCGCGAATTTTAAATGAGAATTTCCGAAAACTTTTCGGTCTTAATGTATATTAACAGACATTAACATTCCTGCTATTTATATAATTTTCTCAGTTCGTGTAGGCTCTCTACTAGTTTCACGTGTATACCTTTCTAGAAAAATGAATAACACATATAATCAAAACAGCTGTACACACTGAACTATTTTTGCAATTTATTAACCGTGTCTTAAGAAGCACTGCATCTTGCACTATCTTGTTAAAACCACATATTATCCAAGTCGAAATCTTGCAATTTATGCCAGAAATCAGTAATCATGTTTTTGTAAAGTGCTCTATTGACGGTAACTGTAATGCTATGGTTATTTCCCAAAAATGGTCCAACTACCCCTTAGGAGTTTAAGTCATATCATAATTAAGTTTCATGGATGTGAACGAGCTTCATATATAGCATGTGGGTTTTTTTCTCTCCAAATTCACCAATTTTCTTTATTAACTTCCTTAACCAGAAATTAGCTTCTTAACTAATAAGAGATGTGTTTCCAGATGCTCCACATTCTGAAATCTGAAATTTTCAATTATAGTTCAAGTCCTGGGTCGACGAAATTAAAGTTATTAGTCTGCTTTCTTGAGCACGGCTTCTAACTGATTGATTCACTTTTCATCTATGTTTTGTTACACGCTTTGAATTGGATACCCTTTCACACCAGGAATAGAAAGGTCTGTTAGTTTCTTTTATTGACCAGAAGGTTAATAAAATTTTCGAAATACGAATATGATCTGGTAATTATGACTTTTTTATTTTAAATGAATTATTTTTGGAATTTTTAGAATCAATTCTTTCCTTTCGAATCGTATATCTTTTATAACAATGCTGCTAAGATGTTTTACTTTTCTGTAGTATACCAGGAGTACCGGTATGAAATGAGCGTAAAGATACAAATGTTCCGACAGGGAACATTTGTTGTGAACGAGCCATTTTTTTTTGTTTGTTTGCTATGACATGTGTGAATTATATTTAGTTTGCATCAAGTCATTGAACAGACAACATCATATTTTTTCATCGTGTTAAAAATGTCGAATTTTGTACCAGAAAGTGATGATTTGCGGAAAGCATTAATTTTGTTTTCATTTGAAGAAAAGTGGTGCAGAGTCGCATCGAATGCTTGTCGAGGCATATGGTGATCATGCTCTGTCAGAAGCAACATGGAAAAGATGGTTTCAACGGTTCAGAAATAATGATTTTGATGTGAGAAATGAAGAACGTGGAAAACAGCCAAAAAAGTTTGAAGACGCCGAATTGCAAACGATATTGGATGGAGATGACACTTTGGGTCAAAAGCAAATGGCAGAAATGTTAAATGTTGCACAATAAACAATTTCTGACCGTTTAAAAGCTATAGGAAAGATCCAAAAGTGTGGAAAATGGGTGCCACATGAATTGAATGAAAGACAGATGGAAAATCGAAAAAACGCTTGTGAAATTTTGCTTCAAAGACACGAAAGAAAATCGGCAAAACGGGTTCAGGATGCAATCAAAACACTTGGCTGGGAGCTGCTTCCCCACCCACCGTATTCACCAGACTTGGCTCCTTCCGACTACCATTTGTTTTCATCGATGGGACACGTATTAGCTGAGCAGCACTTTGATTCCTACGAGGAAGTCGAAAATTGGGTGTCTGGTTGGTTTGCTTTAAAAGACGAACAATTTTTTTGGCGTGGTATCCACAAATTGCCAGAGAGGTGGTGAAAATGTGTAGAAAGCAATGGCCAATACTTTGAATAAAATGTTTTTTACTTTCCTATTAATAATTAGTGTTTTATTTTCACCAAAAAACGCTCATTTCATACCGGTACACCTAATATCTTCCATATCTGTATGAAACTTTATGGCCGTGGTTTTTTTATACTGTCCTAAGTACTTTCAATTTCTAAGTATTAAAAGAATATAATATCTTGATGTTTACTATATCTATCAGAAGCATTAATCTAGTAATAGATCGATGATTTTCGATGTTATTCCGTAGTACAAAGAATATACACTCCTTTAAATTTTCGGGATTAGATCTATAATTTTATTCTAGGTAAGTGCAGACTTAAATATATTATTCTTGTAGAATACTTAGGATTTATTTTGAAGTCCATTATAAATATAAATGGGAAATTTTGATTTTTGAATGATATATTTTAATTGATCAATTGATAAATAAATCGTAAAAAGATTTCAGCGAAATCACGCATGCCGCTCTAGAATGGAATCCGCAAGGAAGAAGAAATCGTGGTCGACCAAAGACTACATGGAAAAAGACAATTAACACAGAGTCGGGCAAATCTTTCAGTGAACTAAGAGCTATAGCGCGTGATAGATATAATTGGAAATCCTAACTTCTTGAATTTATATTTTTGAACATGTTGACAATAATATAATACTATTTTAATTGCATTTATATATTTCATTAGAATAATGATTAAAAGACACTTCAAAATATTATCCACGAGAACTGAGTTTTACTTTAACACAATGAATCGATCTTGTCTATAATTTCTTAAACCCATATATTTCGGATTGATTTCATTTTTATCGATTATGTAAAATTAATTTAATATTAATCGCGTGATTGCAGGGCTGCTGTTAATACAAAGTATTAAGTTACTAATACCGATTCAAGTAGTAGGAAAAACAAAGTGCTTTTCGTTAATGATACACTGCATCTTGTAGATGCAATGTTTTATTGACAGTAGGTACTTTTTATCTAATGATTTTAATGGTTGAGTATTAAGTATTAAGTAACAAATGAGTGTTATCACTAAAGAAAATTCGTCAGAATTAGTGTAGTACATATTCAAAATTTGTCTAGAAGATCCATATTAATAGGTGAATTAAAAAGAAATCCATTATTTTATATGAAATTGAAGGCTTACTAACCATAGCTTATAAATGATTCGACTTATGTCAAATATGCGACTTATGTCAAATATAAGACAGTCGATTTTCACAAACCTGCCTTAAAGTAAATTTTTCACCAGAATAATCGTTCGCCATGGATAGGAACAGATAGTAATCACTTGATTCCAGTTCTGGACTATACGATGGATGCACAAGAACTTTCCAACTAAGCTCCTAGAGCTTTTGGCGAGTCATTATCGAT
>NC_051846.1:134474827-134486965 GCF_002237135.1 Teleopsis dalmanni | reverse complement strand
TTACATCATTTAATACAATTAAGAAAATGCTAAGCGGACGGCCTGTGTTAAGTATTTTCAATCCAAAATACAACACCGAGGTTCATACAGACGCATCTGCAAATGGCTATGGAGCCGTTTTGCTACAAAAGCTTCCCGAAGATGGACAACTACATCCAGTATATTACATGAGTAAAAAGACTACAGATGCCGAACGAAAATACTCCAGTTACGAGCTTGAAATTCTAGCTGTTATTGAAGCAATTAAGAAATTTCGTGTATACTTACTAGGCATACATTTTAAAATTGTTACGGACTGTAACTCTTTCACTAAAACGCTTGAAAAAAGAGATCTTTGTACACGAGTCGCTCGATGGGTGCTCCTATTACAAGAATATGATTACGAAGTTGAACATCGAAGCGGGTCGCGTATGAAACATGTAGACGCTCTTAGCCGATATGCTGTTTTATCCATAGAAGATGATTTACTAAGAAGGGTGCAAAAATGCCAAATGCAAGACGAAGAGTTAAATATAATTCGAGAAATGCTCAAAAAGGAAATGACGTATAAAAACTTTTTCTTGAAACGAGACGTGTTATTCAAGCTAATTAATAAAGACGAACTTCTTGTGATCCCAAGGAATATGCAGCGAGATATCATCAGAGAAGCACATGAACGAGGTCATTTTGCTGTGCGCAAAACCAAAGAAATAATTGAAAAAGATTACTACATTCCAAAACTAGAAGAAAAAATACAGAATCACATCTCAAATTGTATTCAATGCATCATTGTCAATCGTAAACGTGGCAAACAGGATGGATTGTTACATCCGCTTCCAAAAGAAGAAACCCCTTTTCACACCTACCACGTTGATCACCTTGGTCCACCTGAAATTACCAGTAAGCAGTATAAACACATTTTTGCAGTCATCGACGCATTCACGAAATTCTGTTGGCTATATCCGACGAAGTCAACAACAACTCAAGAAGTTCTGCAAAAACTCAAGCTTCAAAGTACGACATTTGGAAATCCTTATCGCATTATTTCCGACAGAGGCCCAGCATACAGTTCCGGAGAATTTCGTCAATACTGTGAACAACAAAATATACAGCATGTTTTAGGTGTTACCGGCTTACCAAGAGTAAATGGTCAAGTCGAGCGTTTAAATAGTATCATAATAGCAGTAATTTCAAAGCTGAGCTCTGACGATCCAAGTAAGTGGTACCGGCACGTAGATCATGTCCAACAAGTGATAAACTCAACATTTTGTCGAAGTATCAACACAACGCCGTTTCAGTTAATGTTTGGAGTACAAATGCGTACCATCGGAGACATCAGAATTAAAGAGTTACTCGATAAAGAAATTGTATCTACTTTCGAAAATGAACGAACAGAGCTAAGAGTAGCAGCTAAGGCGCAAATCCTGAAAGTGCAAGCAGAAAACCGTAAAGATTTTAACTCTCGACGTAAACCAGCCGTCAAATACAGAAAAGGCGATATGGTAGCAATTAAACGGACTCAATTTGGCACAGGTCTCAAACTAAAGCCAAAATACTTAGGTCCATACGAGGTAATAAATACAAAGCCTAACGATACTTACGATGTCACCAAGATTGGTATAAACGAAGGACCGAAGAACACAACCACTTGCTCCGAATATATGAAACCTTGGAGCACATACGAAGAAGATGATAGCGAAACGAAGTCATTCGAGACGAATGTCTATCAGGATTGGCCGAATGTGGGATAAGAATTACGAAAATGCAACTCTGCCCCTACTTGTGAATTAACAGCTGATCTACATTAAATAAGTAGTTGCGAGTTGTGTGCGGAACAAGCAAGAAAGACGACGTGCTTGCTAATCGGAAAACGACGGATAAAGAAGCCATAAAAGACGCGAAACTATATTAATAACTTTTCATTATAATCTTATACTTTAATTATAATAAGTTAAAATTACAACAATAATAAAACTATAATATTACTACAGTAATAATACCACATTTTGGGGGCTCAACTCAACTTTTTGAATTCAAGAGCAAAATAGTGAATTGTGAAATTCCTGAAATGGCTTACTTAAACAATTTTACTAAAATTTCCAAGAACTTAAAAACAAGCAGAGCTGAAATAATAAGAGCACTGCATAAGTTTGTGTTTGAAGATGCAGGCGACAGAGGCAACCGGCAACGGCTTCGGGAATTTTCGGGCTTCGAATACGGTGAAAGTGATAAAAGATATATCGAAAAGCTTGCCTACATTGATAAATTCCTAACGCGAGACGAATTAGTTGCCATTTGTAGTTTGTTATCTTTGCAGTTTAAGGTTGACAATTTGCCACAGCATATTTTTTTAAGTTTGCATAAAAGCAGAATACATTTACTAAACGAAAGAGATGAGAGCGACGAGGAGGACGAGAGTGATGAACAAGACGAAATGGAAGAAGACGAGAAAAGCATAGAATCAAATACAACTATACAAGAGACACTGATAGCGACAACACATACAACAAAAAGAGTAAATAGTAACGAAATGCAACGTAAAAAATTTCATGACGACGAACCTACTGTGTCGCGCTTTTCAATGAATTTCAAAGACATTGAAGACACAATTAAAATATTTACTGGAAAAGAAGACGGTATTCCAATCGAAGAATGGGTTAACGAATTTGAAGACGTGGCATCGGTGATGCAATTAGACGATTTGCAAAAACTTGTATTTGCGAAAAAAGCACTTAAAGGTACAGCAAAATTGTTCGTACAGAGTGAAAGGAACCTACATAGTTGGAAGCAACTCAAAAATGTTCTACTTGACGAATTTAAAACGGCAGTTAATAGTGCACACATACATAAACAATTAAACGAAAGAAAATTGAAAAAAGGTGAAGAAATTCAAGAATACTTTTATGAAATGAAAAACATTGCAAATCGAGGTAATATTGATAATGAATCGCTCATTCAATATGTTATTGACGGTATAAATGATTTAAGTGTAAACAAAACAATTCTATACGGTTCGCGGAACATAAAAGATTTTAAAGAAAAACTAAAAAACTACGAAAAAATACGCGAGCGAAATGAACCTAAACCAACTAAGAATTTTAAAAATTTCGATATGAACAAACAAACTATTAACATAATAAAAACAAGAGAAAATGAGAGAAATACAAATAAAATAAAGTGTTATAATTGTGGTGAGAATGGACATAAATCCTCAGAGTGCATAAATAAAAACAAAGGTGCAAAATGTTTTGCATGTAACGAATTCGGTCATATTGCAAGAAATTGTCCCACGAATAAGCAAAAAGAAGCAAATCTAAGATATGTACAAGAAACTAAAGATATTATGAAAAAAGACATAAAAGTTCAAAATAAAAATACGATCGCATTATTCGACACCGGAAGCAAATTTAATTTGGTTACACGTGATATTTATGAGTGTTTGAAAAATGTAGAACTTTTGAAGTCAAATATTTATCTAGTAGGTTTTGGACAAAATAAAGGTGAAAATAAAATAAAACCGTACGGAAAAATAAATGTTGAGTGTGTCATCGATAATCAAGACTTTAAACTAACCTTTTACGTGGTGCCAACAAATTGCATTGACATTCCTATCATAATTGGTGAAGATATTTGTTACAAAGCTGAAATCAAAATTAATTCTACTGGTGTTTTTATTAAAAAGCGACAACATTATGAAAATGATAAAAGCGACGTAGCACAAAATTTGATGAGAATTGACGTAGAATGCCACACAGATGTAACGTTTGATATAGAAGAATCAGCAAGCATGTTAATTAAGGAGAAAGTGTATAAACTTATCAATGATTATAAACCTAAAAAATGTAAAACAACAAATGTACAAATGACAATTGTGCTTAAAGACGAAAACGCTATAGCTTCAAGACCGCATAGATTACCTATAAGTGAACGCTGTATTGTCGACGAGCAGGTGGATCAGTGGCTTAAAAATGGCATTATCGAAGTTTCTGACTCTGAGTTTAGCAGCCCTGTGGAGTTGGTGCGAAAGCGCGATGGAACACCAAGGTTATGCATCGATTATAGAAAAATCAACAAAGTTATATTTAAAGATAGATTCCCTTTGCCACTTATTGAAGATCAGTTAGATCGATTACAAGACGCGAAAATATTCAGCACAATCGATTTGAAGAACGGATTTTTCCACGTTGACATTGCGGAATCAAGTCGAAAGTACACTTCATTCGTAACCCATAATGGACAGTATCAATTTCTGAAAGTTCCTTTTGGATTATCAAATTCACCTGGCGTTTTTCAACGACATGTAAATGCTATTTTTAGAGACTTGGCACGACGAGGCATTGCTTTACCTTACATAGACGACATTATCATTCCAGCAAGCAATGCAGAAGAAGCATATAATAATCTTGAAATGGTTTTTAATATATGCAAAGACTACGGGCTTGAAATAAACTTCAAAAAATGTCACTTTCTAAAGAAACGAGTTGAATTTCTGGGTCATGTGATCGAAAATCAAACGATCTCACCATCATCATCAAAAATTGAAGCGCTTATAAGATACAAAATGCCGCAAAATCTTAAACAACTTGAAAGCTTTCTCGGTCTAGCCGGATACTTCAGAAAGTTTGCGCCAAACTTTTCTTTGATTGTTAAACCGCTTAATGACTTGCGGAAAAGAGATAAAAAGTTTGAGATCAATAACGACACTGTTACATCATTTAATACAATTAAGAAAATGCTAAGCGGACGGCCTGTGTTAAGTATTTTCAATCCAAAATACAACACCGAGGTTCATACAGACGCATCTGCAAATGGCTATGGAGCCGTTTTGCTACAAAAGCTTCCCGAAGATGGACAACTACATCCAGTATATTACATGAGTAAAAAGACTACAGATGCCGAACGAAAATACTCCAGTTACGAGCTTGAAATTCTAGCTGTTATTGAAGCAATTAAGAAATTTCGTGTATACTTACTAGGCATACATTTTAAAATTGTTACGGACTGTAACTCTTTCACTAAAACGCTTGAAAAAAGAGATCTTTGTACACGAGTTGCTCGATGGGTGCTCCTATTACAAGAATATGATTACGAAGTTGAACATCGAAGCGGGTCGCATATGAAACATGTAGACGCTCTTAGCCGATATGCTGTTTTATCCATAGAAGATGATTTACTAAGAAGGGTGCAAAAATGCCAAATGCAAGACGAAGAGTTAAATATAATTCGAGAAATGCTCGAAAAGGAAATGACGTATAAAAACTTTTTCTTGAAACGAGACGTATTATTCAAGATAATTAATAACGACGAACTTCTTGTGATCCCAAGGAATATGCAGCGAGAAATCATCAGAAAAGCACATGAACGAGGTCATTTTGCTGTGCGCAAAACCAAAGAAATAATTGAAAAAGATTACTACATTCCAAAACTAGAAGAAAAAATACAGAATCACATCTCAAATTGTATTCAATGCATCATTGTCAATCTTAAACGTGGCAAGCAGGATGGATTGTTACATCCGCTTCCAAAAGAAGAAACCCCACTTCACACCTACCACGTTGATCACCTTGGTCCACTTGAAGGTACCAGTAAGCAGTATAAACACATTTTTGCAGTTATCGACGCATTCACAAAATTCTGTTGGCTATATCCGACGAAGTCAACAACAACTCAAGAAGTTCTGCAAAAACTCAAGCTTCAAAGTACGACATTTGGAAATCCTTATCGCATTATTTCCGACAGAGGCCCAGCATACAGTTCCGGAGAATTTCGTCAATACTGTGAACAACAAAATATTCAGCATGTTTTAGGTGTTACCGGCTTACCAAGAGTAAATGGTCAAGTCGAGCGTTTAAATAGTATCATAATAGCAGTAATTTCAAAGCTGAGCTCTGACGATCCAAGTAAGTGGTACCGGCACGTAGATCATGTCCAACAAGTGATAAACTCAACATTTTGTCGAAGTATCAACACAACGCCGTTTCAGTTAATGTTTGGAGTACAAATGCGTACCATCGAAGACATCAGAATTAAAGAGTTACTCGATAAAGAAATTGTATCTACTTTCGAAAATGAACGAACAGAGCTAAGAGTAGCAGCTAAGGCGCAAATCCTGAAAGTGCAAGCAGAAAACCGTAAAGATTTTAACTCTCGACGTAAACCAGCCGTCAAATACAGAAAAGGCGATATGGTAGCAATTAAACGGACTCAATTTGGCACAGGTCTCAAACTAAAGCCAAAATACTTAATACGAGGTAATAAATACAAAGCCTAACGATACTTACGATGTCACCAAGATTGGTATAAACGAAGGACCGAAGAACACAACCACTTGCTCCGAATATATGAAACCTTGGAGCACATACGAAGAAGATGATAGCGAAACGAAGTCATTCGAGACGAATGTCTATCAGGATTGGCCGAATGTGGGATAAGAATTACGAAAATGCAACTCTGCCCCTACTTGTGAATTAACAGCTGATCTACATTAAATAAGTAGTTGCGAGTTGTGTGCGGAACAAGCAAGAAAGACGACGTGCTTGCTAATCGGAAAACGACGGATAAAGAAGCCATAAAAGACGCGAAACTATATTAATAACTTTTCATTATAATCTTATACTTTAATTATAATAAGTTAAAATTACAACAATAATTAAACTATAATATTACTACAGTAATAATACCACATATATACCAATAAAACTTATTAATATCATAAATATATTCTAAAATTTATATACCAAAATTAAATTATATTAATTGATTAAACTATGACCCATTTCGATTTTTATTGAATAAAATTATCTGAAATTTTTCAATGAATTACCCATACTATACAGGCTGATGGATGAAGAAACTACCATATACAGGGGATTATAACAAAATTATCCCTGTCCGTCAAAGGAGAATCAATCGACGTTATAAAAGCCAAGTTGATGAACATTTAACAACGAGGCAAAAAGGTCAGTCAATATACGGCTGAAATTAATAACCTATGTCAAGCCCTTGAGGGCGCATAAATAGATAATGGCGTAGATGCGGACAATGCAGAAACGTTTAGTCGAAAGGAAGTCATATCTTCGATGACTAAAAACTGACCGGTTGAAAACCATAATGGAAGTAGGCACATTCAACTCACTAAATGATGCTATATCAAAATACGTCAACTGTTGTACAGAAATCCATGGAAGACCGGACGTAATTATACTATACGCGGTTAAATAACAGAAGTACCTATCGTGGAAACTACAGCCGTCGTAGAGGCCGTGGCAATAACAGCAATCAGCGAAACAACCAGAGAAATAATAGTCGAGATATTCAAGCCTATGGTAATGAATTGTTCTGTGCAGCGCAACATTAAATTCAAATGTAAACAAAGATAAACAATACATTATTTTATTTTATTTTAAAAAGTGCTAATGCACAAATTATTTTATACGAACCCATTTCTAACTAATGTAATATTTAATGCGATTGCACACGGAAGAACCACGATAATGCAAGTAGAATATTTGGTCATAGCAAGTATGCAATTGCTATTTGACACTTTTCTTTTCTGTGCAACTATTCTGCACATGTCGATATGACACACTTGAATGTGTCATAATATTTTCTAAGCATTGATGTGGGTCTGTTATAATACATTCACGTCATTTAACCAAACTTTGTAAAAAGAATGTTCAATTCTAATGGTCAAAGAAATGTGAAAATTCATTCCAGTATTTGAAAAATGCATTAATGCAAGCAACATTACTTCAATACCCCGATTTCAGCAAATCATTTTGTATTACCATCGATGCTAGCAAGCATGCTTGTGGTACTGTACTCAGCCAAGAGTACGATGGAAAGCAACTACTAGTCGCCTTTGTATCAAAAACTTTCACTAAGGGAGAACGTAAGAAATCCACTACAGAACAAGAGTTAACAGCAATTTACTGGGCAATCAACTACTTTAGACCTTATATATACGAAGCACCTTTATTAGTTAAACCAGACCATAGACCACTTTCTTATCAGTTCTCAATGAAAAATCCAAACTCCAAACAAGAATGCGACTTGATTTAAAAGAATACTGTAGAGTTTACAGTATATTTTCTCAGGGGGAAACAAAATACAGTAGCCGATGATTTGTCTCGGATAACAATCAATGAATTGAAGAAACAAAATAATTCAAATACAGCTTTGCTAAAAGTCACAATAAGAGCTGAAACAAGGAAGAATACGCAAAAAGTCTGCGCAGACACAAATTTAATAAGACCGACATATCAAAATAATGATAAGCCCAAAGTTTATCAAGTCGTTAGTAGTAACGACGTTAAAAAATGTGTAAATTAAAATTACCATCCCGCAATTGTTTCTTGAAGCATGGGAAAAGAATTTTAAAACACATATATTTTGACGATTTAATCACTAATGGAAATTTAGATCTAGATCTGTTATTCCAATGGCTTGATCAACGCGCCGGTGCATTAATAATCAAACATAAATGCGAAAGGATCTGTATCGCTAAATTCTTTTAAAGAAATGTGCAACAAAAAATTAAAAAATGTTAAAATAGCGCTATTACCACAGGTGACCAACATAAACGAAAATATAAAGTCGGCAATTGAAGATATTCTTCAACAATATCATGATGATCCAGCAGAAGGAGGTCATACTGGAATCACCAGAACATTACCTAAAATAAAGCAAAGATTCTACTGGAAAAATATGACAAAAATCATTACAAAATACGTAAAAAAATGTCTAAATTGTCAACTGGCCAAGACAACTAGACATACAAAAATGCCTTTAACAGAAGTGCAAACGCCTATGTCTCCATTCGACACTGTGTTACTCCCAAAAACACATTGGTTGGTTCACTCCCAAAAACGGAGAACGGCAATGAGTATGCAATCACATTAGTATGTGATTTAATAAAATATTTGGTAACTATTCCAGTTCCAAATAAAAGTGCCAAGACTATAGTAAAAGCAATTTTGTCTTACAGCACGGACCCATGAAACGGTTTATAACTGCTTAATATGTTGTTAAATATGTTGCAGCTATGCACATACGGGGTGGGTTGTTTTGGTAAGTTGATGCATTTAATTGTTTTAATAAGATTTACTAAATTCAAAATTTCTTAAAACTATTTCAGATATTTCTCTTATGTAGCAGGAAATTTGGTGATAAATTTCCATCCTTACAAGTGTCACTCTTTTTTTATTTTTATTTATTGCTCATATTGTTACTGCTTTTCATGCTCTCATGAGTGTTACGCTCTCGGAGTGTAGTAGTGTAAGCATTACAATAAAGAAATGAAAGTCAGTTTGACTGGACACTCTTAAGTACGCAGACGTGTTTTATTAAACTCGGAGTCTGACAAATTCAGAAGTGGGATATAGAGTAAAGAGTTCAACTAGTAATTTAATTGTAATAATTGTAGACAGTTATTAGTGGATATAATGGATTCGAACACAATGGGAAATGTAATTGATTTGGATGATTTTCCGTCGGTAAAGGAAAGTGATTTGAAAACGCAATTGCATGAACATAATGAACAGGAAAAACAAAATATCGCCGGTGTTAATAAGGCAAACGAAAACACCACCGTTTTGGAATTGAGAGTCGACGTATTGCGTCTCAAGCTGACATTGGAGTCATTAATACAGTCTATCAATGCGGTGGCGACGTCGATGCCGGAATTAAATGCGAACAAGTATTTTGTGTCGAATACTGCTCTACATGCAACAAGTCAAAGTACAACAGCAACAGATACAGTAAGTGTTTCTTTTCCTTTAATGACTGTACTGAATCAATACATGAACAAATATGCGTGTGCATCGGCAAGCACAATGTAGTCTCTGCAAGTATCACATGTAATGAATATACCTAATGTGTCTACGTTGGCGCCAGTAATGTTTTAGTCGCGCCGAACATAACTGTAGCTGCTACGTCAGCAGAATATGCATCGTATATGCAGAACAAACAAGATCAAACCAATTTGCGTATGCAGTATGAAACAAATATGAAGTCGAAAGTTGCTATGGCAATGCAGAGTGCGAGTAACTACTGTTACATACGAGAAATCATAGAGGCTTTGCCGTCATTCGACAACAGCAGTGATGACGTCACATCAGTAAAGTTTGTTCACAGTGTTGAGCAATTAAAGAATGCATACCAGTGAAATGACCATATTGTTCTATTTGCCATAAGAGGAAAAATGGAAGGTGCCGCAAAATTGTGGATCGATTCTCAACCAGTATTTCGAATCTGGGGTGAATTTGTGGTCGCTTTCATAAATGATTTTCCGTGTGTATTAAATGCTGCTGATATGCATATGCAGTTAATGAGCAATCAGCGGAGGAAAAATGAAAGCGTTGTTGCGTATTACTATTGGACGCCGCGGGCAATTCGAAGATCAGGTGGTCATAAGATATGTGACCATCGGGTTGTATGACGATGAGTTGCGGAAGACATTATCTGCTATGTAATTTAAAAATTGCTCAGATTTTGTGCGATCGTTACAGAACAGTAGTGTAAGCGTACGAAGACCAACACTACGTTACAATGATAATCAATATATGCCGAATAAAAATGGCAGTGACTCCAGTGTAACGCGTGTGGTAAAAAGGGGACCGGTTTGTTATAATTGTCGGGAGTATGGGCATATTTCGAAAAATTGTCCAAAACTGCAACGAAAACTGCGTTGTTCAATATGTTCAGGAAGCCATAACACAAAAACGTGTAATAAACGAAATCCAGTAAATGCGATTGAAAACCTTGGTATTATAATTAAACATATCTTATATAACGCGTTGATCGATTCAGGCAGTGGCGTGTCTATAATTAAGCGTAATATAGCTATTATATTGAAGTGCAAACTAATAAAATGTGTGAAAACTTTGAACGGCGGTGAAAATTTGTGTTCCAAAAAGACAGATAAGTTGGCAATAACTATTAATGAACAAAAGTACAATTGCGAAATGCTAGTGGTCGAAGATTGGTATCATATGACGTTATTATCGGTGTTGACGTATTGTCCAAATGTCGAGTTGTGATTGAAAATGAAAAGTGTTAAGTGTTTGCGATAACACCAGAAAATTTTAAGTGCAACGAGAATTTATCGTTGGAGATGATAGAATACGCATTGGAAACAAGTGATGCAAGTGGAGCAAAAATGGAATCCTAAAGTGTGGCAATAAGGAGGCGACTACTACTCTCCAATCTATGTATGGAAACAAACTTGAAAACCTTAATCTTAACTTATTAAGCATCATGAATGAGCTAGATCAACACAACCATATGGCAAAAAACTAAAGAACGAATACAAAACATTAATAACAACTACAGATGACGCTCCATCAACATCACGAAATACAGCATCTACATACAATCTTTTTAAGCTTTAAATAACATTTTGGAATGTACACGGTATTGCAAATCTTTTTAATGAACCAAAAATTGCTGACTCGCAGATCATATCTGTCTATGAAACCTGGTCAACCTTGTTGTAACTATGATGCGCTGACACCCCCAACAACAAGGGAAAAGTCCATTGGTAGAGCTAGTGGTGGTTTTGCTAAAAAAAATTTAGCAAAAAGTTGCGAAATAAGCAAAACAAATTTGTGGATTTTTAACTTTTATTGTATTAATAATTTTAATTTTATTTTAGGTTCATTGTACATTAAACCACGTTATGATATAAATATTGCTTTACAACTGCTTCAACCATTAATCGATGAAATAATTAAAAAAATATGCAGGGATCCCCTTAATAATAGGTGGTGACTTCAACGCTAGAGTAGGTGAAG
This sequence comes from Teleopsis dalmanni, assembly GCF_002237135.1. Taxonomy (NCBI): domain Eukaryota; kingdom Metazoa; phylum Arthropoda; class Insecta; order Diptera; family Diopsidae; genus Teleopsis; species Teleopsis dalmanni. Next base: position 134,475,194 of record NC_051846.1, on the reverse strand, counting down.
AGGATGCTCAACAATTCTTATCTGAAATTAGTTCGATTTTCATATCTAAAAGAAGCTTTCTCGATTTGGTTTTGAATACGCGTGGTAAAAATATATCAGAATTCATAGAAAATAATAGCTTTATCTTGCTTAACGGTTGCACAGACGGTGACATCCCAGCAAGTTTTACATTTTCAAACAAAAATGGTTACAGTGTTATTGATTTAATCTTGGTCAACGTCGATGCAATTCCATTTATAAAAACCCTAGAAGTACAAGCACTTGCTTTTGGTTCAGACCATTTCCCGGTAACCTTAAAACTTGAATTCCCTATCGGCACTAGCAATATAAATTGTACAAATGTAACTTCTTGTAAGCAAACCAGATT
>NC_051846.1:134459296-134474727 GCF_002237135.1 Teleopsis dalmanni | reverse complement strand
AGGTTGCAACCAAACAAGTTATGTGATTTTCATAAATAGCAGACATTTCATCTATGAGATTTTCTCTTTGAAAGCTCACATGTACTTGAAATTGGCTGCAACACCGCGCATTGGTTTGCGGTGGAAAATATGAAAATTATTGTTGCCATCAAATAATTTTTATCTATTTTCATTTGAAATTGCACTGACCGACAAATACGACGATAAGGAAAGGTGGTTTTGATTTGTATTGCCATGCAAGCGTATTGGCTTGCTATATGAAATGCAAATAGAAAATGATTACATTTTTGAAAAGCTATGCTGATGATATTGCCAAAGTATCTGGCATTCAATTGATGGAAAAATCTACATGCACAAACAGCAAGTTTTTTTTTTAAAGTATTTTTGAAAAAACTTCTTTTTACTGCAATTTGCTTTTTGTCTTTATTTTTATATCTTCTTATCTGTACTCGTTTTGTCGCGAGACTTTCGAAGTGAAGAATAGTCGTTTTTTGTTGCATTTGGCGTGAAACGAAGTGCTGCAACAGCCTCCACTAGCATCAGTTTTGCTTACTGGCGTAAAGAATATGTATCTTATAGATACATTAGCGCTGTAAAGCCGGCATTGGTATTCATCATCGTTTCCTCGTTTGTTTGAATTACTTTAGTGGTTGTGCATCGCGTGAAATTGCAAATTGTTGATGTGGGAACAATAAAAATGCAGAAGCGGTAATATCAGTGAATGTACTTATATAAATTCAATGAGTTTGGCTCCCACAAACAAACAAAAAATGTATAAAAAACATTTTCCGTTATTATTGTATATATATATATTTTTTGTCTATCTATTTAATTTTTACATTACAGTATATATAATACTAGCTCTAATATTTTATACTTTATACAAATCCCTTTTATTAAAATTAATGAAATAATTGAAATAAACACTACAAAAAATCGTTTACTCGTAATGCACGGGTCCAATTAAAAGCTCAGTTATCTATACTTGTCTATTATGTGACTGTGATATACGTTAAAGAAGGCATAACAATAGATATTGCATTCTAGTTTCCTACGTGTATATTTTTGCCACTCAATCCAATTTTGTGAGGTCAAGATCCGTCGAAGACTTGGTAAAAGAAATTTATTTTCTCCTACTTTAAACGCATTTCACATAATCTATTAGTTAGCGTGAATCATATACAATCTTACACTCTCAATCAACACTAACATGTGAAGTATATATGTAATCTATTTGCCTGGACACATTGGAAGAGTTCTGCAAATTACTGAAACTAATATAGTAATTAATAATTATGAACTACTTAGTTAATTTATTAATATGAAATTTTCTACTGTTGTAAAAAATATCATTAAAATAATACCTGTCTTTGTGTTTTTCTTTCTTCTTCTCGTCTAACCAAACGATCCCAGAAAGAGTCTTTATAAATCTAAATCATTATCAACTAAAAGCAAAACATAATATGCTCTAGAAGCCTTCTAAGAGAAGCTAAAAGTGGTGTTATTTCTATAGAAATGGACATGCTATTGGGAACACATAATAAAGTCCATAAGGTGCTTTAATTACCAAGTTACTAATAGGCGGTTAGGAGCATTCCTCAAATGCTCTAGCGCGTTTGTACTTTAGAAATCCGTAGATGGCTTCAATGGAGTTTATGGAATGTTTTAAGTGTTAATTGAGAGTTTGAAGGAACACTTTATCTAATTAGTCTTTACAATTGTTTTTTTGTTATACCATAGATAATTTTTTTTACTCACTTTTAAATTTTAAAATTAATGTAATTTAATATTTAATTAATTATATTTTTGATGTCGATAATCATGTTGATGCTGTGTGATAATCATATAAGGTTCATTAAATCAAAACAAAAGGTGAGGTATATAGATTGTGTGTTCAAAATAATAAAATCTTAAGGAATTAGAAACAACATGAAGTGCTGTTCTATCTGTAGTAGATTGATGCAATAAAACTGCAGCTTAAATCTACTTATAAAGCTGTGAGAATAAAATTAAAACTCTTACCTATTGATGATTATAATCAATTATTGATGATTGTTCTGATTATTTTTACAAGAAAGTAAGATTACGACTAGGTTAAAAAGTAATACAAATTTTTTCCATAGCCGTTACTTGGTTACTATCTGATATATTCGTATTTGACAGTAAACTCTGATGAACACATCCACAATTGAAATATAATCTGATGTTTAATCAAACTTAATTTTAAATATGATGACTACGCCGCCATAAATATCAACTGAGTTAAAGCTAAGAAGTATATTGGCTTACTGCAGTGTTGAAATGCACTCCTGCATTGATTTTTAAATGAAGGGAGGGCTTATAATAATGATGTGGAATTTTATACTAACATGATGTATTGTGTGTATTTGCTGTTGTGATAATGTCTGTCTGAGAACATAATGTGCATCGTTGTCTACTGCAATAATTTACGTTTTACAGTTTATTTACAATACAATTTCTGTATTTTTTTTTTTTTGCTCTTGTTTTACTGTTGGGTGCAATTTTTATTTCAGTTTTGCAGCATGAATTATTTTCAGCAGCGACAGATTTGCACTTTGCGTTGTTTTTCGTGTTACGAAACCCTTGGAAATTGAGATACAGAAATTTAAATTATTTTATATAAAATTATGTTGATAAATTTGCAACAAACAGTCGAACAACTTAAGATTTTTCATGGGATTTCACAGAGATGCTCAATAAATCTGTTAAAAATGTTTTTGTTTGAAAACTTGGCGCAGTTTCAAAACTTTGTAAATTCTGTAAAACAAAAGATACATAGCAAGAAAGTTTCAATCTAAATAAATAAGTTACATTAAATTAAATCTAAAATGTTGCATTAAAAAGTGTCCAAATATGTGACGGGAGAATGTTTATTTCAGTTGCGAATCTCTAATTAAATTTAGTTTTAATAAGTAATTTTGTTTTTAGTTTTAATTTTCATTTAATTTAACTTTTGCTAATTTGCAGATATGCAATGCAATAATTATTTTTAAATAACAGCTTTAGGCACACAGACTGACAGATAATTAGTATTTATTTATATCTAATTAATTTTATAATTTTCTTTGTCTCATTGCAGCAACTGATGCGATTTCATCTGAAACACAAATGCAGAGAAATTCTTGAAAGCACCGAAAGCAAAATCGTATTTATGCTCAATATTTCTTAATTAATTTAAATTTGATGTCTTAAACGTGTATATATAAAACATATGTAATCATTATAAAAAAATAGTTCACTATTCAATCAACATAAAAAGTGATTTAAGTGCATTTTTCATGTGTGAAATATTTAGAAGAGCTTAAGTAAACAATAAAGACACCACCAAAAAATTAAATTATATTTGTTTGTTAATTGATATATAATCAATAAAATCGTTAGCCAAAAGACAATTATACACTGACTGTTAAATATATTTATTTGACTATAAGTACTAAAAATACACATTTACACAAACACACTTAAAAAGAAACACACACACAGACACACACATTATAAATTAAAATGGAGGACAATAATCCAATTATGATTCCTAAGCAGGAAGATCCATCAGTGACATTAACAATAAGGCTGATTATGCAAGGAAAGGTACGTGCAGCATCAAATATTTTTTTAAATAATAATATTAATTATAAATCTGTGTTTTATATAAGTATCATTATCATTTCCTTTATTATTTTAATTATTTTCAAATTAATCATAATTATATATGTTTATATATTTTTTTTTTAATCTTAGCATTTTCGGAATTTTGAAAGTAATTACCTAGATTCCGGCATCAATGAAATTATAAGCTGTATAAAGATTATAACAAAGTATAGTTTTATATTATATATTTAATTTATATATGCCACTCGGTGCAATTTTTTATTTATTTTCAAACAATTCCAATTATAATCAAACGAATATTATATTGTAATTTTAAAAATAATTTTTCTGATGATGCTAAAGCATTTAATGTGGAATCCTTAAGACGGGATCAAAATCTACTGCACTTGCAGATGAAAATCCTTTCCACTTCAACATTTAATGTGTTGGTTACACAAATCTCACTTACTTTATCCTTAATTCAGGTACCAGCATTTATTTTTTAAAAAGAACAAATTACACATGGAAATAGGTACATGTGTTCTTTTGATGTTTTCAAGTAATGACATTCTCCAAAAATTTAAACTTTTAAAAAACATTTTTTGATTTTTTTTCATTTGACGTTATTATTCAACTATTTGTTCTCAACAAATAATATACCAAATTACTTACATTGACTAATCCCCGAACGAGAGAGGATCGCGATATATATGCAGTCAATTATTTAAATATTTGTTATAAAATTATAATACTACTGTTACGATAATTTTGTTTAAATTAAAAAAACTTGGAGATATGGATTACAAACTAGCTTTTTTCGACCCCATAGAGACAAGCTACTACTAGTAATAGTACTCTGAAAAGTCTACGCAAAATTCTTATCCTACTAAAGGTATCTGTGATAACAATAAAAATTAATTCGACAATTTAAACATTTAGACACAGAATTATGTTTAGTTTATCTAAGCAATTATTTAACACATATAAATATATTTATATATATCTGATGTGTGTCCAAATAGAACTTTACTCCATATTAAATCGGACAAATATTCAACTTTCATTTGATAAACAACTTTCGTAAAAAGAAAGTATGCATAGTTGAGCCACACTCTATGCAAACCTGTTAGCAAAATTGCACATGCTGCTCTTAAATGGAATCCACAAGGAAGAAGAAATCGCAGTCGACCAAAAACTACATAGAGAAGGGCAATCAACAAAGAGCCGAGCAAATTTTTTAGTGAACTAGGAGCTATAGCGCGTGATAGATATAATTGTAAATCTTTTAGGTTTAGACTAAGTTCTTGAATTTATTTCTTTGAACATGTCAATAATATTAATAATAATAATATGTTAAACTTTAGAATACCACATATAAACATCTCTTAACAGCTCTCCATATCAGGAAATAAGAAAATTTTTTGGACATTTTTGGCCATCCTTCATTCTTACTTCCTTTTAAATGTCAACATTCATTCTCATTTGTACGTAGGACAAGATAATCTAAGAGTGATTTCTGTTTATGGAACTCCTTAAAAGTGATGAGGTATCGTGAACAGCTATATCAATAACTTTTCGCAAAGTTTTTTCTAGTTATTTTGGTACTAACTCTAAAAGAATATTTTCTTTAGCTTTTCTATAATATAATATTAATTTAATAATGACATTAAATAGGTCATGCATAAAAGGTCTGGAGAATTTAATAACAAATTCGTTTATATTTAGTTTTGGCTTTATAAATGCTAAAAAATTTTTCACTTACAATCACATATTGAATATATATATTTCCCATGAATATATTATATGATCTTGATTACCAATCGTTTAAGTTATTTTTACTTTAGATTTCTGCAATTATTGAGCTAGGAAAAAAGTGGCGAAATCGAACGAAAGTGAATAGAAAAGGGTATTTTACTACTACATGCTTTAACGTGACAAAAACAAATTGTGACAAGAAATTTTAAGAAACATTGTGTTTTCCAAAAAAATCAATGGCCAACCACTATAGGTTATGAAATGATTAAGACATCTTAGGTATTAAATGAATGAAAATTGAATTGACTACAATATGTTTTAAAACAAAAGCTATTTGTACTTCTGATATTGGAGGTTTTATTCCTGTTTTTTTTTCTTTTTTTGGCAGAGTTCTCTTAGGCTTTTCTTATGATTTTTTGCATTTCTCGAACTAAGAAATCATCCTTTGATGTTAAGATAGGTTAGAAGGAAACTTCCTGTATACAAACATAGGTGTACCTAGAAACGGAAGAGGGTCCCAATAATTTACATTTTTGAAATTTTTCTTTATTAAAACTGTCTACCGAAAAAAAACAGAGTATATTCAAAATAATAATTAATTAGGTTCCCTTGGGGTTATCTTTGGCTGCACCCCAGTGGCGTAACTACATTTTTTAGGCCTATAAGCAAATTCTAACTAAGGGGTCCCTACTAACATCTATTTATACCCTTTACACGAAAAAGAGTAAAAAGGGTAAGGTTTGGCAAGATATTCCTAACGCATTAAAAGAAACGTCGGAAATACCATAAAGTATATATCAGTATAGTATAAATGTACTTTTTAGTTCAAACCACTTTCTCAGCTTTTGAACTCTTCGAATGAAACTTTACACACATACTTTTCGGAAGCGAACTCTGTTCACCATTTGATTTAATTGAAATTGGACTACTATTTCTTATGGCTGCCACATAAACTTAACAATCGGACATGAAGTTTCTCCGTTCTTAATAAAGGTATTCGAATGAAATTTAGTACATACTGCACTGATATTTGCATATGACAACGTACAAAATTATATTCAAATGGGTTTAAATCTGGATATAGCTTCCATATAAACTCTCGATTCAGACACATATTTTTCTTAGAAAAACTTTTTTATTTTATAAATAGGTTTAACATTTTATTTGAAGAACATATATATTATGTAAGTATCTTTCATAAAATGCAATATGGAGTAGGTGCAATATGGAGTTATTCCAACAAAAAACGTTTCGTCCCACTTTTGCGAATTTATTAAAAATAAATACAATGAATACATTAATTTTTAATGGGCCCCCCTAAATTCGGGGACCCAAAAGCGTTGCTTCTAGTCGCTTCCCTGTAGTTACGCCACTGCTGCCACTGCACCCATATATGTAATATATAAGGAAAAAGCTATTATAAATGTTGTATAGATAAACATATTTTTTAATGAATAAGCTGTATTTATATTTATATTTATTATATTTATATTTATTATATTTATATTTATTATATTAATATTTATTCTATTTATTTGAGGATTCTTAAAGATTATATAAAGTGCAGGGGTGCAATTTTCGTGTAATTGAAAAAGATGTGTTCAAAATATGTATCTATTAGTTTGAATTGGATTTTTTATTTGAAAAGCATTCATAGCTTTAAATATTAAAACGGTTTAGATTCCCTATTAAATAACTGCAACTTAGATTCAAGTTTTTTTTATATTAAATCTTTTACTATGGATATGTAATATTATATACAATATAAAATAGTGATTGTATAAAATCACGAATGAGAGGCTATTCATAATATTTACCTTTTGTTATTCTTTATTTATATTTAATTTATCTCAAATTAAGTATAACAGAATTTTATTTTACATACACAAAATAAAAAGTGTATATAATTCAATTGTACTTCAAAAAAAAAAAAAGAAAACTGAAATAGTTTATGAGTCAAAATTTCCTGGTTAATCATAGCAATCAATTAGAAGGTATGACAAAATACAGTTAAAAGTACAAAATGTTGTTTTCCTTGATTGCAATTTCAGTGCAATTAGGACATTGATCAATCGGATTGATAAATTGATAGAAAATTAGCTACTAAGTTGTTTTTATTATATTTTCTGATTGTGATTCGATGTATTTTTAAATTGCATTTTTTGAAATTATGCCAAAAAGTACGATTTTCGTAAGGCTGTCTTAGTCGTCACCGTGGTCGACACGGTGAGTGGAGGAATGTGCGTCTTGTTAAAATTTGTATGCCGTGTTCTTATAAACGTATTTTATTTTACATATATTATTTTGCTATTTGCCAATTTTTCTACTTCATGTAAAATAATTTATATTAAAATATATAGCCCACAGGGCAACGGCACCGGCACCTAAAGCAGCTAAACACATTTTCCACCTGTCGATGTATGTTTATAGATAAATATTTTTATAGAAACCGTAATGTATTGCAATTCTAATAAAATTTATTTCAAATGACATTATTATTGCAATAATAATTCATTAAACTGTTTTTGACAATTTTATAATGGCGTTAAAAAAATAAGAAATATGGAGCCATATATAATTTTTTCATGCAATTATTCTTTAAATCCCATTTAATTTTCTTCATTAGAAAGAAATTTTTTCTTAATAATCTTCCAAAAATAAATTTATTCACATATATAAAAAATAAAAAAGCACGAGAACGATTCCCCGATTCGCCTTTTTGATAAAAGATTTTAATGAAAATAATTCGATCAAATTGTTTGAGTACATATTACATATGTCAATAAAGCTTGCTTCTCGAGATATTGGGCTTTAAAAACGCTTCATCTAAATTTTTTTTTTTTATCTCTTTTTTGTGTATTCAATATAAAATTCAGTATATATATTCAATGTAAAAATCTTCCTAATTAAACATAAATATTTTGAGAAATAAGATATATCGATATATATATTGTAGAGGTAAAAGTTACTTAAATTATATAACTGCATTCAAATATATGGTGCAATCGGTGTAGCTTGAAAATCGAAATGGCGCCAATAAAATCAGTTTTTAAATATCATCATCTGCTTCTTCAACGTTATGGTTATAATTTATACTTTTAATAAAAAAAAAAATTGGAAAATTGGAATTGGAATCAATCAAATCTAATATTATACTTATATTTACACTGTTAAATTCCTTATTCACCCACAAAAGCCAATAATTTTTTTAACCAAAACCGCAATTCTGCATAAAAATCACGACAGCAAACAATAAATGGCAGTTTTTCCTGTTTATTCACTTTATGTTTCCTTTGATAATTATTTAAATTATATTTATAAAAATTCATTAATTTTTAATGTCGGAGAATTTTTATATCTTTCATTTGCATATGCAATTACATTTTTACGCGCTTTTTGCATTTTAGCATTAATTTTTTGCAGATAAAGTTTTAATAATCCGTTCAGTTTAAATAAAATCATAATCGTTCGCAAACCATTTTTTAGTTTTTTTATATATAAATATATATATATTTTTTTTAATTATATAACAATCTTGTTAAAGTGAAATTATTATTTTAATATTTATTGATATTTCAACCACTTAAGTAAACTGGCCCTCTAAAAACTACTTTAGACAATAAATAAAACATTAATTGAAAATTTTTACTCTTATATCACTAGAGAGCTAGGTTTTTTCTGTGCTTTGTTTTCGAGTCACAAATGGTTCAGTACGTTTATTGTTATTATTATATTTTTGTTATATAGTGGTTTTAATAATAGATATTTATTAGATAAATGAATACAATTTACAAAACAAATTATAAATCGTTTGCATTTTTTACATAAATTTTCTTTACTACAATTTTCATTCAATGATATGGAGAATATAAACAATCCAAAAAATTTAACAGTTTTTTTATGTTATTAACAAGAAAAAAGCTTCAATACTCTTCACCCAAATAATATGTAACAAAACTTTTATATATTGTTCAACCTTACATAAATTGGGGGGATTTATGTTTAACTTAATTTATAAAAAAATTTTAAGAATCCCAAACATATCTAAATATATAAATTTAATTCTGAAAATTATTATATATGTAAAGAATTTCTTTCCTTTGCTGACTTGAACTCCTTCTTAAATTACAAATAGCTTATGTTGAATGCAATTAAAAGATTAGTACAAAAATTTAGACCTTGATTTGAATATAGACAGACAGAAAAACTGGCAAATAAATATCTTTAAATCTATTAGATTTATATAATCTCTACTAATGCATTATAAGTGGCTTAATAAACTTAATAAACAGTTTATTCATTATAATAAAAAAGTAATGAAGAATGTAAAATAAGTTAATTTTGAGTACTATTTTGCTTTATAAAAGATTCTTTAATATATATTTCCTTGATAAGGATACATTAACAAGAACGTCATAATCACGAAAGTTATCCAACTTTAAATAAACCATATGTTGTAATTGATAATTGGATCTGACTCTTTAAAGGAAAAAGATTTGTGTTTTCCTTTTCCTAACCTGTTATTATATTACATTCATCTCAATTCTTATAAATTAACATTTGTACATTTAACATACTGAATCTCTTCCGTCAAGTTTTACGCGGAACTAGAACAAAACATCAACAATAATTGCTACTACAATTACAACTGCAGATATTTTAATGTATTCTGTATGAGGCTTGGTAGTTGCACCATGATCTTATATCAAAATAAGATGCTAATAAGTAGTGGTGTTAACCCGGCTCATTAAATCCGAAGCGAGTTCAAGTCAAGAAATCGCATAGTGTTTTAAAGGGTGCAAAAGAAATCATCAACGCAATAAACTCGCTTTATTACTGCAAACTTTTAAACTGATTGGATAGATTCCTGAAAGAAGACCTAGTATATAAAAAAAAACCATAATTTACAGTGCTAACAGACTGTTCACACAGCTTAAGAACCATCTAGAAGCAATGAAATAAACTATAAATTGTGGCAACAAGCAGCCTTTTCGTGATATTCATATTCCAAATCTTCTCAAATCCCCAACAAAAGTTTAGTACACAACAAAGGTTGTTTCTCCACATAAAGCTAAGACCCATAAATTGGGAGATCGTTGAGTAAGTGTTTCAAATACTGATAAGAAGATTAAATTTTTCTGTATACAAGTTTATATTTTTGAAATTTGCATTTTTCCAATTAAAGTGAAATTGTTTTTTTTGTAACTTATTATTTTCATCTGAAATCTTGTTATAAAAGATATAGACAATCGTTTGTCGTTACTTATAAGAAGTATTTTGTGAATGTATATCCCAATGTATTGAAGAAATATAAGTAGCAATGTTTTAAATTTTTTTTTGCATCATTGGTACAAGCTGGAGTTATTGGGGATAATTTGAGATGTTATTGATAGCATAATAATATTAAACTTCATTCATATTGTCAGCTAAATCTAAATCTAAATCTAAATTTAATTAAATCATAAGTTAGACATTATTTTTTATTAGAACTTACTCTACGTTTTATATTAGGGCTCTACGTAATCTCTTCACAATCTTGTATAACGAGGTCAGTATTCAAATAACATGGTAACACCAACAACAAAATGCAAGTACATCGTATGAATGTTGTTGTTGTTGGTACTTTTTATTGTGTTACTCGGTTCTGAAACTTATTACGCGAGATTGTGAATACCCTACCTCTATTGTATCAATAGATATTAAAAATTTATAATACTTCCTTTAAGAAAAAATTAAAAATTAATTCGAAAATGTCTTATTCTAATGAAGAGAATAACAATTAAGTAATTTACTAAAATCATTTTGACAGTATTGAGATCTTCAAATACATTGTGACCGAAAAGCTTTCGGAAATTCTCATTTAAAATTCGCGCGCTGTATATTTTTCGATATTTTAAGTTTATGTAGTTTGGCAGCACTGTACCTTAATTACTATGCCAAAAATGAGCGCGATCTGTCAGACAGTTCGTTTACGGCAGCTGTTGAAACCAGTTCACCTCAGTAGTGCGTTGCGAAAAAAACAATGGAAAAAAATATTGAACAAAGAGTTTGCATCAAATTTTGTTTTTCGAACGAAATTTCGTGTGCAGAATCGTTGCGAATGCTACAAAAGGCTTATGGGGAATCAGTTTTATCGAAAACTCAAGTTTATGAGTGGTACAAAGCCTTTCAGGACTGTCGTACGACCGTCGAAGACATGCCGCGTTCTGGACGACCTTCGACCTCTACCACCGACGAAAACATTGAAAAGGCAAAGGAAATCGTGTTCCAAAATCCTCATGTGAGTGTTAGAGAGATAGCACGAGAGCTAGGCGTCGGTCGTGAGATGGCTCGTTTGATTTTGGTGGACAATTTGTGTATGCGACGTGTCAACGCTCGGCTTGTTCCGATTCACCTCAATTTGTTCAACATTATCATCGATTTTAAGGCCAAACATTCAATAAATACCATCGAACAGCCACCGTATTCACCTGATCTTGCACCGTGTGACTTTTTCCTGTTTCCCAACCTCAAATTTCCACTCAGAGGAACGCGTTTTGAATCCATAGAAGACGTAAAACAGAATTCGCAGAGGGAACTCAAAGCCATACCGGAAAGCGCCTATAAAAAATGTTTTTGATGATTGGAAGAAAACGTTGGCATTTGTGTTATCGCTTCTAATGGAGCATATTTTGAAGGAGATAAAATAAATATTGATGAAGATTAAGAATTTTGCGTTTTATTTAAAATTTTCCGGAAACTTTTCGGTCACAATGTATAATTACAAGTAAAAATTTTTTGCGAATTTCTTAAGTCAATTCGATAAATTCACTAAATTTTATTAGGAGATTACTATAGTTAGATAACAATTTGTGTATTCTTTAAATAACATTAAATAAGTGTTCATCTATCTAAAATTGTGTTTTTTTCGCACTTCATTATCAAGTAAATAAAATGAGTTTGATGTCACGGTATTGCCAAATATACTCTCCAGATATTAAGCAGTTTCTGTGCTTTATAAATTTTAAAAGCAAACAAAAGATTTTATTTAAAATTAAAAGAAAATAAATAAGCGAAACTAAAATGTTTTTGTAAATATTTTGTACTTAAAAATTTATTATCGCTTTAAGTGTTTCTGATACAGATTCTCTGTAAATTTCTTCACTTTAAGGTTAACATGAATCCTACACTTTATATAATTTTATTATTTCATAAACAATATTGGTTTTTTAATCTGCAACAGATAAATAAACTATTGCCAGAATATTTCAACAAATTATTGCAAAGTACGTATTTTTAAAAATTGTGCAAAAACAAAATTTATTATCTAAAATTTGAAAATTAGCATTGAGAAAATGAAGTGCACTATAATTGATCACGTTGTCTGTCTGTGCAGTGCATATTTTTAAATAAAATTAACTGATGCAACGCAACAACCAGCCCAGAAGAGCCCAAATACGAATCTGTGAAATATACGATAATAATGCAAATGAACATTTTTTTAGATTCTGAAACGAAAATAATCATGCAATTTTAATTAGTTGAAGACCGAGAAGAATGACACCTTAGCGCTAGCGCTAGTTTCGACGATGCGGTCGACGACGTCGAAGTTGGATCGAAATGCAAACTGCATTCGCCTATAAATAATTAACTTAAGTATTGTACGTACATGAATAAATTAAATTAACAAATAAAAATTAGAACCAAATTGTCAGTTTTGTTTGGTATTGAATGTTAATTTAAGTTGAGGCTTTCGGCGTGGAAGGGACGAATACGAGTTGTAATGTTGGTGAAGCGCTTGTATGTACTTTACTTACTATAAATTAGTGTGAAACTTCTTAATGTTTCTCATGTAGACAACGTCGCGACGCTATTGTCTGCAAATTAAAATCAGAATATGTATTTCTTTTATATACAAAAGTATTTTATTTCATAAAAATTTACTTTCCTAAAAAGAAGTGCACCAATAAATAATGTAACACATGTAGCGGATCCAATATTGTGTCTCTCTAAGAAAACATATTCTGAAATGCGTTGCTACTTAGGAACTAAAGACACTTCAATGAACTCAGTGTGCATTTTTTGCACCACTGAAATGATTAAATATACTTATCTCATTCTACTATTTTTTTTCATTTCTTTTTTTTTTTTTGTTTTTTAATAATATTCTACTGCACTTTGTGGGAAAATAGTGATTTAAATTATGTTTTTGTTTAATAAACGCAAACTGCAGATGTTGCAAAAAAAAAATAACAGAATTCCATAACAGAAACTATAATTCTTGGTTAAAAGGCGAGCAAGCACTGAAATTATAACAGCTTCTCTTAAATCTTTCTTCTATCGTTGGTTTTTAAATATCTTAATATTGCATAAAAAATTAAGATTTTAAAATATTGATATTTATATCATACATAAAAATTTGGTAGATTCCTAGATTTTGAATATATGCATTAGCTATTGTAGATATTTGTACAATAATGCATCAATAACAGTAATAGCACATTCACACTGTCTCATTTAGAAGATTTTACTCATTATAGCTACTAATCAGGATGATTTACCATAGAAAGTGCTTTCATATAATTGAGCTCATTACCAATAAAGCAACTCAGTGAAAAATCAGCGTAAAATGTCGAATGCAATCTTTAAATTTCCCATAAGGGGAAATTACTTAAATTTGAAATATGTACCATATGTTTAATATGTAAAATATAAACAAATAACAGCTAAGTTCTAAACAAAGACACTGAGGAATTAAGTATTTAATAAAATCATTGTTTCTATTAATTGAATATGTAATAAATATATAAAATAAAATGTATGTAAAAAGTTTATAAAAGTTCTATCAGCTTCATAAATGAGCTCATTATAATGTGAACATTCACTGATTAATATAAATGAGCAAGTATCTAAATGAGACAGTGTGAATGTACTATAACATATAGCTATTTATATATCATTTTAAGAAACTTTCTACAGCTTATAAGTAAATTTACGCTCTGGAAAATCCGAAAATTTATTTATTTGAAGTTCGTAATCTGAACACTGCATTTATGTTTATTATGATTTCTATAGTCCCGATAAAATGAAATATATTATTAGCATTATATAGCATTTTGCATATGCAATTTTTCGATTACAAGAACTCGTTGGGAGTCAAAACACTAATAAATGATAGTTTTTTAAATATTGTTGGTAAAAATAAAAATTATTTTGGAAACCCTACATTACTCTCTGTTGAATGGTTAGTTTTGAGTTCATATCATTTAGAAAGAAATTGGTGGATTATTTGCGAAAATCTATATTATTAAACAGTTTCATTATATTATAATTCCATTATTCTTAGAATTTGTTTATATTTTCAATGCTGTGTTTGTAAAAGCTGAGTTTATAATTCCATTATACTTAGTATTTGTTTATGTTTTCAAAGCTGAGTTTGTGAAATTCCGATTAACGACAGCCCATTAGTTTTATATTTTTGTTTTTGTTCAAAATATATTCTTTTTTATATTAAAATTGACAAAAAAAAATAATATGACAAAAGTTACAATTTTTTTTTGAATATTTATATTATATTATACTTATATTATACTTATATTATACTTAAAATTAGTATCAGAAAATAATTGAAAATGAAGTGTTTTTGTATTTGTATGCTATTTAAGCTATATGTTTAATTAATATTATTATTAAAATTATTACTCATTAATGATTTGGTCATTTTGTTAAAATACTTTTATAATTTATGTTATAGACTTAAATGGTAACTACCGATGTAAGTCAAAAAATTGACGTAACCAATAATAAAAAATTACTAAAAGTTTTCAAAACTCATTGGTCTAAAGCACATAACAAAATAAACTAAAAGTAATAA
The DNA here is from genome assembly GCF_002237135.1 of Teleopsis dalmanni. Classification (NCBI taxonomy): domain Eukaryota; kingdom Metazoa; phylum Arthropoda; class Insecta; order Diptera; family Diopsidae; genus Teleopsis; species Teleopsis dalmanni. The sequence continues at coordinate 134,459,510 of NC_051846.1, read as the reverse complement.
CTCACTCTGATAACCGTATATATATACCGTGATATATATATATATTTAATAAATATTTCAACAAACACTTTAGTTTTTTCTAGTGGTGTGAATAGGTCAAATATGAAATAGAATAAAATTGCTAACTAATTCTAGAATGTTTTTTTTTTGATAAAAGTTACAAGTAAAATTTTTATTTTTTTGTTTAAAGATATAACTTATTTTAAGATAAAAT
>NC_051846.1:134451792-134459196 GCF_002237135.1 Teleopsis dalmanni | reverse complement strand
AATAGTGAAAAACACTAAAAAAGCATTTAGTTTTAGTTAATAATATTTGTTAAATATATAAAACTTTTTAATGAGTATATATATGTATATATAGGACGTATGCAAGTTAGGCTAAGGTCGTGTGCGAGTTAAGCTAAGTTGATGCTAAACCAAATGGGAGATTTTTTGGGATTTTTTGCACTGCACACATTTAGCCATTTATTAACACGTATCGACACATCACTATATTATCGACACAATTTAGAATTTTCCTCAATTAGAACGCAACTTAGGTCGTGTGCGAGTTAGGCTAAGTTGCGTTCTAAATGAGGGAATTTCTAAGTTGTGTCGATAATGTATTGATGTGTCGATACGTGTTGATAAATGGCAAAATGTGTGCAGTGCAAAAAATCCCAAAAAATCTCCCATTTGGTTTAGCATCAACTTAGCTTAACTCGCACACGACCTTAGCCTAACTTGCATACGTCCTATATATACATATATATACTCATTAAAAAGTTTTATATATTTAACAAATATTATTAACTAAAACTAAATGCTTTTTTAGTGTTTTTCACTATTGATTTTTAATTCAAAAACATATATTTTTTGAAAGTAAGATTTGTTCACATAAATTCTAATAATAAGGAAGGAACTTCAATCTCAATAAAAAACTACTTTAACACATTGTCTGTGTCATTTATATTAATGAGTTATAATTAGTAATCATATTATAATAAGTTCATTTATGCAGCTAATAGAACTTTTATAATCTTATATAAATTATTTATGTACATTTTATATATCAATTAAATATTTAATTGATAAAAACAAAGATTTTATTTGATACTTACTTCCTTAGTGATTTTGTTTACAGCTCAGCTTTTGTTTGTTTACATTTTACATATAAAACATCTGACACATGTTTTAAATTTTGATCATTTCCCTTGTGGGAAATTCGTTTTTAAAGATTACATTGGACATTTTTTATTATAAATGAACTGATTTATTAATAATGAGCACATTTTTATGAAAGGTTTTTGTATGGTAAAACATCCTCACTAGCAGCGTTAATGAGCAAAACCGTTTAAATGAAACAATGTGAATGTAGTATAAGGTGTTGTTTTAAGACTTTAAAAATCGATTTCAAGCTCAAATAAACAATTTAAAAACTGATTTAAAAAACTTTTAGTTTACGAAAAGCAATATAACAAATTTTAATCAATATTCTTGTGTAAATACCGCAGGAGTAGGTTTAAATTTGGGTTTTGAGTGTCAAAATTAATTAATTTAAAGATACTTTTTAAAATTAAAATCAAAACACAGTTATATGTTCTTGAATGATGTTGCATTAAACTCATTTAATGAAATTTAAGTTATTTATTATACAAAGGCTTATTAGTATAAAAATGATTGATAATTTTAAAATTATAAAGTAAAAGAATATAATTAATTAAATGTCTTGTTCGGTTCTTTGAAAGCAAATTGATATAAATAAAAATTTATAAAAACACAAACAATAATTTTAAATAAGAATTCAGCACGATATAGACGATGCTATAAGTATGCACACCAAGAATGCAGACCAAATATGCGCTTTATAACATTGACAGACGGGAGCTAAATTATCATTAAGGGGCTAAATTATAATTTATTTGCTCATTTAGCAGTTTTAAATGATCATTTATGGTCTTTAAATGACCGAATTTAACCCAATTTATTCGTCATTTAGGTTTTTAGAATTGGTAATGCTGCATATGCAAGTAAAACGAAATAAAAATGGAACAAATTTCAAGCTGTTATTTGGTTGTCAAAAAACATATTTGGAAACATTGGTAAATGTAAGTACTCATTATATTTTTATATATTTTATATTTTTTTTATATATTTTATATTTAATTAAAGCAAGTTTCTTTAATTTTTCTTGTTTATCCATTTTGAATTTAAAATTCTCTTGCTTTTTCAATAAAAAAATATATATGATACAGTAACTTTTTAATGATAATTTATACCGTCTGTCAGGGTATTTTTAAAATGATCATTTAAGGTTCCTTAATGATAATTTAGTGCGCTCGACTGTCAATGCTATAATAATTTTTACACCAACAAAATTTGAATATTCACATATATTATATATAAAAAACATTGTTATAAAAATAATTATGTAATAATAATATTGGCCATAAAATAATAATTTCGAAAAAGTATTTAAAAATTAATTTTTTTTGTTTAAGTTATGTATTCATGTATATTATATCAACTTTCCTCGAAAAAATAACTCCCTGATGGCTCAAATTAATTTTTATCAATTTCTAACTCGTGCTTGTTCCACTGTCTCGTTTCATGTTCATGTTGTTCCCTTGTGAATGTAATTTGACATTTGTAAACAGCTGATTAGTAAATGCTTGCATGTGTGAGTAAAGCATCTTAATTTTTAAAAGTTGTTTGTTTATTTGTTAAATGCTAAAGACGAAGCCTTTTTAAAAACTATACAATTAATGTAAAACTTGAAAAAGGTTGTAACAAACAGCGCAAAAAAAAAAAGAAATGGCCATGGCATTATCGAGAAGTACTCCTGCGAACACTATAAAAGTAGGGAAAAAGAAGATCTTGGAGGCAGTTGAATACGATAAAATCTGTGATTTTATACATTTATATGACGGAATAACGATCGATTGTGAATTGGAGCTTTACAATAACTTTAATTATGTCGATCGAAAAACATTGAAGAGCATTTTACAAACGGAGTGGAGCTCATTACTAAGGTCACAACATTGGCGATACGAGTCCTTAGCACAGAAGCACCTCAAATTGTAAGTAACATAATTTATAATAAATTTAGAATAAAAATCAAACTATTATTTTAAAGATTTCAGGACCAAACTAAAAAAAATGATGACCCAACAATACTTATAAAATTAGCTGTAGCAGAGAGAATGACACCAGTTAGTCTTTGTCGAAGTATTTTGCAGGAGAAATACAAATTTGAAAATAAAAGTGATTTGTCTCGCCTGCTGAAGTACCCGCACCTAATAGATGACCCTATTCTTTGCGCGAATGTTATGCAGTGCATATGTAGCGACATACAGGAAGGTCCTCTAGTAGATCTAAGACGTAGAATAATAGGAGAAGAATATGAATTTAAGGTACATATGCAAAAGAAATCGAGGTAGTGATGGTAAATTTTCCACAGCCTACAACAACAGTCATAGTTTTATTTATTTATACACTTCATTTTATGATTTAGTTAAAAGAATTGGCTAGAAATGCAGGCATGCATTATTACACTGAACACGATTTGAGACGCTTAGGCTACGATAAAACTCCAGATCTTAAAATGATATTACCATTTCTCTACAAAGGTGAACAAGTGAATTGGATAGAAAGCAAAGCAGGTTTTGGAGATGTTAAAACCCACAAATGGAATATCAGACAACAGTTGAATAGTTACAGCAATCGGTATATTTTACTTAACAAAGCATTAGCAATCATATTGCTTAACAAAATTTAACATTTCAGATTTGGTGCTGGTATAGTTATTTACTGGTTTGGATATCATAATGAGTTGCCTGATCTTAGCGAAAATAAAGACGGCATTATTGTATTAGATGACTTTCCCGAAGTTCAGCACATAACTCTGCTCAACTTGGAGCAGGAAAGCGATACTGCATGCGTACTTGACGTGAATGACAATTCAACTGCAGAATTTTTATGATACGAATTTATTTTTGGATATGTATTTTATAGCTATTTAAGATATGTAGATAATTTATAAAATAGACAACAATCTAGGTCACATATATTTTAATTCACTAATGTTAAGTAAAGTTATTTTACTTATTTATGATATATTTCATAAATAAAAATGAATGAAATATTTCTATAGTTAGTTAATTCATACATAAATAATGCATTTATGATTTATGTATTAATTTTGTATATTAGCATATTTTATATATTTGATATTATTTTAAGATTCTGAAAAATATTTAATATTTATATACAAGTTTTGTAAAAGTAAATCAAAGAAACACTGAAATGTAGCCTTTAATTCTGAATAATATTAAGAAATCAATTCTAATGGCCATATTTGTAATAATTATTACCGATAGGGGTATTTAGTCGCACATCGGTATTCCTTCCTGGTAAATTTGTAAAATTAGATTGCCACAACAGCTCATTTTTGTTGGCTTGATTTGTTTATATCAAAACAAGTAAATGACAAGATGAAGTGGAAACAGTGAACTTAAAATTTAAATAATTTAACAATGTTTATTATTATTTTATTTAATTTTTTATTTGCGTCAATATATCTCTATTTATTATTTTCTGAAACACCATTAAATAAATTTAAATTTTGTGCAGCTGATGTTTAACCGAATACCGGAAAAATTAGTAGACATGATGCCTCGATGATCCGTTAACTTGGTATCGTTGTAATTTTAGTTGTATAACTTAATTAAAAAAATTAATTAGATAAAAAGAGATTGTATTTCTATAAAGGCAGAATAATATACACATTTTTTAGAGATTTTTAAAAATTTTATAATATCTTTCAAAAGGACATCCTCTTTAAAATGTAAACAAGTTAGTTTGATTTCAAAATAATTTTTAATAATAAAATTCTTAAACATAACATATTGTGTTCTATTTACAAATCAGTTCTTTCTGCTTCTAATATAGTAAATTATCATATATTTATATAATATTTAACTTTTTAAACTTAACGAAGGAAAATTTTAGATCTAGACTAACATACTCGCGTTGTTATCGCAAAACTCGTAAATGTTGTCAACGAATTGCATTTGCTCTTCGCATTCTTCCATTTTAGCAACTTGAAGACTTCGCTTATCAGTGAGTGCGCGACCTTTATTAACATCGCCTTCTGCTTCAGTTTCTACTTCCGCTGTTGTCTCTGGGTCAAGTGTCAGGCGTTTCAGATTATTAATTAATGAAATATCCTGCTGAATTTCGTTTTTTATTGCGAGAAGCTCATGCTCGGTACGTATTATATCCTTGGCATAATTCTCAATATTTTTTTGTATCTCTCCAACGGAAAGATCCAGTTGTCGTTCAGTGTTGGTGTAAAGTTCATTTTGCAATTTATAGAGTTTACACTTGCTGGTGAGCTGCCTGGTAAGTGCGTACTCTCGTTGGTAAAGTTCGTTCATTTCAGATGTTTTTTGAGCCAGCTTATTTCTAATTGAGTTGCGTGTTGCTGTGTCTTTCCTTCTCCGAATGCAGTTATTGTTCTGTTGTGCAGTGTTCCGCTTCCTTTCGAGCAAATGCTTAGCCTTGTGCTTTCTGCTTGAACGACGTTTACGTATGGAAGAGCGGGTTTCAGAGAGGCGATAGAGTTTTTCTTTTAAGAAATTTTTGTTTGCTTCTTCTTCGGTAGAGGGCTTCAACAACTTATTCGCTGGTTTTGAATTATATTCCTTACTATTGTAGTCTTCATCAGGCAATATAACGAATAATATCTCATCTGGGATATCTTCTTTTGTGCTTGATTTTATGTTATTTGTACTCACTTTATTTTGCTTTGAAAATTTGAGAATTTTCCATAAATACTTTATTAAAGAGGAAAAGGCGCTTTTTGTTTTGATTTGTTTTAGTGGTTCCTTTATATCTTCCTTGTGTTTTAAAGTCAAACGAAGCTGAAAACGACAAAAAATAATTCAGAAAAATTAAAAAAAAAATTAATATTTGTAATATTTTTATGCATAATTAAAAATGATTTAAAAACGATATTTATTGTTGATTTAAAATAATAAGAGTTTTTGTTAGGATGGTACCTGTCGCTTAGTTTCAGGTAGAATTATAAAAATTCTATGTATTTTAAATATAATGACTATACGCTCCCGCAGATGTGATACGTCACGGTAGTTATTTTTGTACATTGTACCGACCCTAACCAAACGTAGCGCTCAGCTCTTTGAATAAAGGTAAAAAATCACTCGTTAAGAATTTTCTACTACAAAATATGGAACTCAAGGACTAATAACTTACACGAATCTTAAGTCTGTATAATTACAAAAAAATGAATAGAGATCTAATCTCCTAAACAGAGTCGATATTCTATGTTTTTAGACAGACTTATATTGTCATACATATGTATTTATGTTGTTAGACATTGACGACTCACGTTACACTCTATGTAGGATATTAGTTGTATATGTTGGTGGTGAATATAATTGTATGTTTTTAGAGTTTTTTATGTATATTAAATAGTTAAATATTGTTCTGGAAGATACTTTACAAATGATTAGTATAAGTTAAAGTTATGTCATTAGAGAGAGTGATTAATTTGGAATAAATTTTGAGGAAGAATTCGTCACGGAGGCTTTATATAGTTTGTATAATCTTGGCCTTCTTCCTTTGGGAAACGTTTCCCTTATGTTGAGAAGATATTAATTTAGAACTTAGTTGTTGGGAAATGATTTGATATTAAAATAACGGGTGCAATTGTCAACTTCTCGTCTTTGAAAACCAGTGGAATAATTTGTTATTCGCGAAACACTTTACAACCAAGTCATTCATAATTCAAAATTACAACATATGTATAAGAGGGTACATACGCATTTTACTTTTACAAAGCCAATTAAAAGTGTTTTCACAAACTATTTATTCTACTTTAATCCGTTTTAAGTACGGGAAGGCAAAATAGTGACATTCAAGTAACTTTTTAATTGGTATTAAATTTAAATTGGTATGAGAACAGACTTAACTTTAGCTAATTGTAGTTTTGGCAGCAAAGAGTTCATTAAAGCAAAAATGGAATCAATGGGTTATTTTAGCTATACGCAAATTTTAACCTATATAGTGAGTTATACCCAAAGAAAGAAAGGACTTTCTTAAACAAATATTTTCAAAATTTGACTGAAAACCTCAATCATAAGAGACATTTGAAATCATCTATTGGTATAATTTGTGCCCATATAATATTTGGACTTTATTAGAAATTAAACCCGCTCAAATTTGAACTGTAAACTCGCGTGTTAACTCTGTAAACCAACATATACTTAATTTGCGTTATTTAAATGCCGTGTTTTAGGAATTTTTGTTGTTTACTCGTAAACAACAATTTTACTTGCGGTGCCATTTTTAGAACTAACCCATAAACTACAGCTGTATAAATTTACTGTACTGAAATAATTGTTTTATTTCAGTTTTTATTATTGTTGTTATTGATTCACTTGATTAAAATCCAAAATTTCTTTATAAGATTCCATTTTTTTTATTCGTAAATATATTTTTCTTGAAAAAACAATACAAAGTTTAATAATTTTTCTTTATATTGCCTGTTGTGATTTTAGTGCAAGCGAAATGTTATTTTTTTGAGAAGATTTTTGAGAAGATTTCGTACTATCACAAACATTACTATAAGGGAGAAGAGGGATGTATATCAATTTATCACAAAATATT
>NC_051846.1:134434393-134451692 GCF_002237135.1 Teleopsis dalmanni | reverse complement strand
TGGATAATTATTTTTCTATCCATATTTTAAATATAAATTTAAGTTATTATTTGAAAGTGTTTGACAATTGAAATTTTTTAAAATATTTTTGTTAATTTAATTATTATTATTAGTCGTATGTTAATTATTCACTTTGTATATTAATCTTAAATTATAAATTAATATTAATATCATGAAATTAGAGTATTGTTATGACATTTAAATATTATTGTTTATTTAGCACATTCACTACATTGTTTTCACAATCCTTTTGTGTTTTAATATTTGCCTGTGTTTACACAATTTTTATTAGGCAGAATATGTATTTATTTGTTTATCATTAACTCAATATGAAATATGAATTTTAATTCATATTTCTTATTCACTTAACAGATATATATTTATTTATATATTACTATTATTATTTGTGTTATTGCTACTTTTTCCTCGTAGCTTATTTTTCTTCCACGATATTTTGTTATTTTCTTCCACAAATCATAATTGTTATAATTTTACATTTTGCACAATAATATATTTATAATTATTTGCATTTCTGTTCATAATAGAGGAAATGTGTGAATGTGTTTAGTTTTGTGATGTTTTTGTAATCATTTCATTATCAATTCAATTTGTATTAAATTTTGTGTTTGTTTGTTTTATTTATTTCACCAGTGTTATATTATACAATTTATGATACAATTATTAAATTGTTAAAAATTACACTATTCCGTATATTCCGTTTTTATTATGCAAAATTAAATAAACAATTTAACGATTTAATAATCGTTAGCTGGCAGGATCGCCATGATGTGTTCTTATTATCGACAAGTAAAACACGACTTATTAGGTTGAGAGGTTTATTGTAATTAATTCATCTTAATGCTAATGCTCAGCGTCTTAGCACTTGAGCGTCATATATTTCTTATATATTAATTGTACATAAGATAAGCTTTATATATAAGCGCAGCATCAGTGGCAAGTTAAAGCGCTGAGTGCGCATAAAGTGTCACGTACGCTTGCGCGTGGGATAGCAATAGTTTGCATGTGCTTGATGTACATTGTATCAGTTGACCATTACAATGTGTATGGCTGTATGATACTTATGAGAATACGCAATGTAAGCGAATTCCTCTTGTATGTTGATATAAAGATAAATACAAGCACATACATACTACAGTATCGTCCTTGCTCAAAGAGCAGGGACCCACCGGGCGTCACTTGTATTTAACCCTTTTACGTGGGGCAGTCTATAGCTGGGATAGTTCAGCAATGTCCAAGGTTCTTACAAGATAATTTGTATTTTTGGGCTCGACTCCGATTCACAGCGTAATTCCTGATTATTTATTCGTACCTAATCGCTGTTTTACTCAAAACCACATTAACCTTTGTATTTAACTTATTCTTTATTGTTGTTATATATATTATTCAAATTTAATTTTTTACATAGAAATAATATTTATATAATGTCAATAAACAAATTTTTATAAATAAATAGAATTTATATTGTTTGATGTATGTAAATCAAATTAATTTAGTTACACTTCGTATTCCCTAGAAATAATGTTTATACAAAGTAAATAAATCAATTTTATAAATAAATAGATTTTACATTGTTCAATGTACGTAAATCAAGTTAATTTAGTTATATTTCATATTCTCTAAAAATAATGTTTATATAAAGTACCATAAATAAATTTTACAAATAAATGGAATTCACAATGTTCAATGTATATAAATCAAATTAATTTGGTTAAACTTCGTATTCTCTGGAGATAATGTTTATATAAAGTAAATAAACAAATTTTATAAATAAATAGAATTTTACATTGTTCAATGTATGTAAATCAAGTGAATTTAGTTATGCTTCATATTCTCTAGAAATAATGTTTATATAAAGTAAATAAGCAAATTTTATAAATAAATAGAATTTTATATTGTTCAATGTTGTTGTGTCCGGTCTTCGGTGGGCGAAGTAACCTTGAAGTGAACGTGGAGCGGTGACATGGTGGCCAGCCCGGTATGCTCGCCGGTTTTGGGGGTGGTTCTTCTCACGCTCAGTACAACCGCGGACATCAACAAAAATTCATGTCACCTGTTGGATTGGGAAGGAATCCCGTGTAAAACTTACATTTATATATCTGTAGCCATCACATGATGGTGCTAACTAGGTTGCAGCAGCTTGAACCGTGAACTGTCGCCGTCTGTATAGTCTATAACAGATTTCTCTCCTCATTCACACTGTCACATTTCAGCCTACACGAATTCTATTTTTCCTTAGGCACTTCCACCAACGCCAAATAAATAAGTTTTTAGGCCTGCATCATTATTTCATTTTTAACAACTTTTATTATTATTATTTTTTTTATTCCAATCTTAAAACTAACTTTAAACTAACATAACATGATTTTTTTTTTCAAACTTATTTTTCTTAATTTCACTTAAGGCTAATACAATGTTTTTTCTATCTTATGTTGGTATTTAAAATATCTAAAATTTTCATCTAATTCAGTTTTTTATTTAATAATAAATAATTCTACTAGTTAAATTTTTAATACATTAACAAAAAAAAATATTTGTGTTTCTGTACACCCAAATCAAGGGAAGGTTTATCGTTCTGTCTGTTTATTACTGCAATTGCTTTCTCTATAATTTTACCTTTTTTTTCTGGTCTCTCTGCTGTTGACGTCAACTGGCAAAGAACCTAAAAGTTTATATTACAACACACCAAAAAAAAATTGTAACTCTTTACTTTATTCTTTCTCTTAATTTTGGTTTTTTTTTTCTTTGTTTTTTGTTTTTTTCTTTTTTTTTTTTAATATACCTTAAATATAATTTGGATATATATTAAAAAAAATGTTGAAATATATATATAATTCAAAATCAAATCAGATCAAATCAAACTATATTAATAATTTTATAAATAAATAGATATGTGCAATAATAAAAAAAAATAAATGTGTACAATTCGCTTAAATAAATATGTTAATTATACGTAATCATCGCAAAACAAATAAAACAATATCAACGGGTTTATATATGCACCGGACAAGTGTAATTTGTGATCAAAAATTTTAATGCAATTTATTTAATATTAATTAAGTTAAGTGACAGTGTAATGACAACAAAAATTGTGTTATTATTTAATCTTTGAAAGTGATATCTATGGTAACACACGCGCTGCCTATGAACGTTTATGCGATCATTTCTTTTGCCACCGTAATCTTTACGTTAATGAATTTGGCAAAGGTGACTTATTTGTGAATCCTTCGGTGATGATATTAAAGATGATTGGGTGATACTCTGCTGTGATGTGGTTTTCATAATTCTGGCGACTGATGTTTGTTACTGATGCGGCTCATACGAACAGTTGCTGATGTCAAGGTGTAATCTTTGCTGCACGGACGACAGGTTGCTCTCCTGCTGTTTTAGCTGAGTTAGCCGTAAATGCCTTTCCAAAGGCAAGATTTATTGATTTGATTGTGTATTCTTGTGTATTATTTAATTGGCACTAATTTTTCCAGGGAACAAAGTGTTCTTTACAATTCCTGGTTTTATGAATTTAATTGTGTATTTATTTGATTTGCACTAATTTTTCCAGGGAACAAAATGTTCTTTACAATTCCTGGTTTTATGAATTTAATTGTATATTTATTTGATTTGCACTAATTTTTCCAGGGAACAAAGTGTTTTTTATAAGTCCTGTTTTAATGGATTTTATTGCATATTTATTTAATTTGCAATCATTATTTTGCAATCATTTGAACTTTAAAAATTTCACAAAAAAAAATTCAAAAAATACTTTGCATCACAACTTTTTTTATTGATTTAATTGTGTAAAATACTTTGTGCTCATAAAAATAATTTCAATTTTTCAAAAATTCAAAAATTCAAAAATACTTTGTATCAACAGTTTTTCAAATCCTTCGCGGCTAGCTGACTGTTTAATTCTCTCCGCAAGTCTGTTGAGTCACTCTATATATTCCAAATCTCTTAATAGCTACTCGCTGTTATTCTTCGGATCCGTGTTTGCTGTAATTTTGGCAGTTAACACTTCAGTTAAGGTGGAGTTAGACGGTAGTTAACGTAAGAAGTTAAGTCAAAGCGAAATGCACAAACAACCAAACCTGTGTATTTGATAGGAACGAAATAAACATATGTGGCGAACTTATAGAAAAATCAAATTCAATTAGGTTTTGACGTTAAGCGATTTTAAAAACTGTGCTCAATTGCTCGCAAAACCTTGATGAGGATGGATGCGTTGCAATTATGTGCGGAATATGTTTACTATAACGAGAGTAGACGAAAAAATATTGTGATTATGAATGTGATTATTAATAAATTTTTTTTTATATTATACTTTTTTATATAATTATTTTATTAATATTGCTGAATATTGATTGTATTTCTATATAGCAAAAATAATCAGCAGAAAATATTTTAATAAATTTATTTTATTAACATTTTTACAATAGGTAATTGTATTTTATAATAGGTAATATTATTTATTTTATAATATCAATAATTAATATCTTATATATTGATCAATAATCAGTAGAAAGAATTTAATTTATGGTATAATAAATATTGAAGAGAAATACTTATTTAATAATAATAAATAATATTAAAACATTAGTTATATATAAAAATATTTTAATTTGATAATAATAATGTTATAAGTGGCTTTTTAAACACATTAATAAAAAAAATTATATAAATTCTATGCAATAGTATTTTCTTTCAATTAATATGATTTTGAAAAGGAATTGCACCTTCATTAACAAAATAATTAGCTAGGTACATTCTCAAATTGTATGCATTATCTGGACCACGACGTACAAAAGACGTTACGGAAGGCAATGGTCCTCCAACAGATATTAATTCGTTATGCCATTCTCCTCTAACTACAGAATTATTTTCCATTTCAATGTCTGTAAAATTTTCCGGACAGTACCATCGCTTTGTATCATGCAGCATAATGAAATTGTGAAGCACCAAACATGCCAATACAATTTTTTCTGCATTTTCTGGACTAAACTCCATTGTTGTTCTCATTACTCTCCACCGTGCTGTTAAAATTCCAAAAGCATTTTCAATCACTCGACGTGACCGAGATAATCTGTAGTTAAATACTTTTTGTATTCTATTTGTAACATTTCCTCGAAATGGTTTCATTAGATTATTCTTTAGTGGAAAAGCGCAATCAGCGACGAAGTAATGAGGGAATGGTTGCGAAGTTAATGGTAAAGGAATACTGCGAGGCAACGGTAATTTGTTTTCAGCCAAGTCTTTGCCAAATCTCCATGTGCCAAATACCTTTAAAAAATGTTCGTGTTATTTTTACTAAAATTACTAATAAAACAGTACATGTAACTTACAAAAGAGTAAGTGATAAACGTTCATCAGCATTTATTTGCTGCCCACATTTTGTCGCAGAAGGAGCTATTAACTTCAATAATAAAGTATATAATTCTTTAGACATCCGTGTATGACTAAAAAATTCTTCGTTATCTTTTTCTTTTATGGCTAAAAACGTTTTTCGGTAATAGCCATGTAGAGCACGATCCACATTAATAGGACGAACTCGCCACCTTCTATTGCGCATTTGATTTCTCATGCTGTACAAGCGCAATATGTTTAGAAACAAATTACAAGCTTGCACAGTCAATTCATTTCGATTATACATATTTGTTAATAATTTACTTAAACTATTGTTAATTATTTCACTTTCAACAAAAATAACACAGAATTTCACTACACTTGCGGACACTCAACTACCGACTGGAACTTTTGAAAATATTTCATTTGCTTGTTCCAATGTAAACAAAGTCAGCTGCTTACTTACCGTCTAACACCGCCTTAACTTAAAGCGAAATTTTCATTTCGTTTCTTCTTAACATCTTACGTTAACTACCGTCTAACCTTTAGTTTTGCTTGCTGTTCGTTACAATGCTCCTCCTTTCTCTTACGGTCTATACTAAACTCTCTTCTATATAAACTCACCATCCCCTTTCTCTTTGCTTAACTCGAATTGTGGTGAGTATTTGCTGTGTTTGGTATGCCCTTGTGTCAATACATTTATTACGTATTTAAACTTTGGTTTAATTTAAATTTGGTTTTTTGCGTTAACTACAAAACGTTAATAGACTTTCTTTTTACATAACATTACTTTACTTTATTTAGCTAAAACAATATATTTATTCACGACGCTACCCATCGAACTTCCGTTATTCTTACTTCACTCGATTGTGTCATTCGCTGTCAAACATAGGTTAGGTGACCACCTGTTGTTAAAACTTTTAAGGTGCCCAATTGTGCGTTTCGGATGTAGGTTAACACGTATAATATAGTTTATTTAGTTTAGTTTATAAAAAAAATTTTCTTTCTTTAAATATTTTTTTTTTCCTAACATACCTATAGGCTACCATAACAAAGTATGTAAATCAAGTTAATTAAGTTACAGTTTATATTTTATGTACGTCACTAGGGTTTACAAGATATAATATTCGTAGAGTGTGATTTTCGAAGAAGCTAAGCTAAAATTTAACTAACGCGAGTTAAGCTGTCGACGCAGGAATATGGATATATATGATTTCCCAGCGCACTGAATTTTATTGAAAAAGGAGACCGATTTCACAATTTCGTCCCCTTTTATTCGATCTTGTCGACGCTTTTAATTCCGCTATCTGGCTTGTTTACGCCAAATGTGCATTTCTACATCCACGAATTGTTTTTGCATGTTTTGCAAGACAACATTAAGTTTTCGGTTACTTGCTTTACTCCAATTGTGCATTTTTCTTAAAGAATTGTTTTTGTATGTTTACGTACCAGTCCATGCTTATTCTAAAATATATTAGTTTTGCCTTTGTTTGTTTGTTTACTCCACTTGTGCATTTTTTCCTACCTAAGAATTGTTTTTGTATATTTACATGATCATCCCATGCTTGTTGTAAAAATATATTGGTTTTGCTTTTTATTTCTTTGAACAAATAATTTAGGGTCGCGCAAATTATGTAACCCTAATTTTTATATGACCGCAAAAATTGGGTTACAAACTTTAGGAATATCATTTTGTTGGTCAATGGCATATTCCTAGGGGGTCGCTCATTAAAAATCGCATTTTAGTTTTTCTGAGCCACCCTAATGTGGTATTCATTGTTATCACCACTATCTACTTCAACATTCATTGATATAATTTTTTTTAACTTATCTGTCATTATTTTTGTAATATTAATTGAAATATTGTATCAAAAATGATAGACCAATGTATTCATCGGATAAATACCATAAATGGTTACACATCTTCTAATAGCAGCCTCAGATATTGTCTTATCAATAGACCTATATTTATACATTTCTTTTATAAAACAAAATTCTTGGTAAGCTCCTTCTAATGCTATAATACATTTGAACCAAGATTTTACGTAAACATATATTATGAACAAACAGATTTCTTTTAGCTTTTGCTCTTTGAAAGATGACAATGGGAACTCATTTCGAAATAAATATATCTTTAAGCAGTACAGGGTCTTGGATATCTAACGAGTGTGGTGCATTGGTCCAGGATCGCGGAATATTTCTGATGAACTTCTCTCATAGAGATAATGATTAGTTGTAATAGTTCTTTATAGTCATCTCTGCAAATTGATTTTTGTAGTTATTTGTAACAAAAAGTTGTTATGTCAAGGATGACACACCTAAGAGAATTTTTTTTATTTCATTATTTTGGAAAATATTGTGATAGTTAGTTTTGTCAATTGTGTTCCCTTTCAACTGAAATCTTTTAAATAGCGGTTCCTCTTTTCCTGAAGTAACTGAAAATTTGCTTTCAAATACAGCTCTGAGAATAAGCTCGTATATATATAACAAAGTTTTTCGCAATCTATTTTCTAGTAACACAGCAGCTCCCGAATATCTACCAGTTTTACATGGTGTAGTGTCAAAACAAAAAGCAACAACTTGCTTTTATATTCCAATCAGTCAAAAGTTCATATACTGTATCAGCAACTTCTTTTCCTGTTGAACATGACATTTTTGGGATACCTAGCAACTGTATTCATGACTAACTAAAATGAGTAATATATCAGTTGTGTCCCTTCCTATTATATCTGGAAGAACTTTTCCCTCCCAGTGTACAATACAACTCTGCAACTAGTAAATCGAAAATAATAAAAATAATGAATATATTATAAAGATACTTGTATATTGACACACCTAAAAACTTAATTTAATATCCGTAGCTCGCTCCTTTCTAACTAACTTGCGTTTGCCTTGCATTGTGGTGCGATTGAGTATACACTCATCGACAGGAATGTTCAATGCTTATAGTAATAATTTAGTTAATTATGGACCAAATTTAGTGATTTTTACCTTATTTGAAAGCTAATATGTTAAAGATTAATATTGATTTGTTACAAATAGTCATAGGTGGAAAACATGCGGGATAGGAGCAAAGAAATTTGAAAAAAGTGAAAGAAATGGCATTTTTCCGAAGTTTAGGGTCGATGAGCTGCTACCTCTAAACATTATCCGATTAGTCTAAAACTATACATTTAGCAGTTTTTTGAGTATTCGACAAAATTTAGGGGGTGGCATTTAAAATTCGAACACATTTTTTTGCCCCCATACATATTACGGCCACCCTAATATATATATATGTTTTAAATTATAAATATTGAAATAGCTATACTTAATTAAGTAGAAATAAAGAGTTTGAGTTTGAATATTTTGGTCACAATTTACAAATTTAATGTGACGACCTTGGCGAGACTGAGCATTAGATTAGATTAGATTTTTAAAATGGGTTGGGAACTTGTCATCGCGTCACTACATCCTTTGAGAATTATTGTGTCATACCCACTTCAGTTCCATAGACGAGTAGCAGTTAAGAATGCCAATATGTTCTATGTAGAGATGTTCCCTAATTCCGTTATATCCGGATAGGCAGTGGATATAATGAAGTCTGAGCCTGGCAAGACTATCACAGTAACACAAAATGTGTTCTGCTGTTTTCTCTTCTTCGCAACAAAGTCTGCAGCTATCGTCTCTAATAATACCTAGATTCGATAGATGCTTTCTAACTCTGCAGTGCCCTGTGAGGAATTCTGTGACAAGTCGGATACCACTTCTGTTCAGCATAAGTATCTCCTCTTTATATTTCCTCTTTAGGTTTTACTCCGTATACTCCCGCCCCCATTCCTTCCATCGTTTTGGAGCTGACCGTGTACCACAGATGGTAGTCTCCAGCGAATGGAGGTATGTTCCGTTTCCATTTATTTCTGTCTAGTATTAGTATTAGGAACGTTTGGTGGAAGTTGAATTTAGGTAGGCAAATGTCAGTTATGGTGATATTTAGTCCTTCCTCTCCTTGCATTTCCCTACCTAACAGGGAGTTATCGAGTAGTCTTGTTAATTCATTGTTAGTCAACTGTAGCTTGTCAATAAAAGTCATTGCTTTCTTTTTGACTAGTAGATGAAGTGGGGGAGCCCCAATGCAACCTCTAGGGCTGCTGTCGGGATAGTTCTCATTGCTCCACTAGTCATTATGCAAGCTAATCTCTGCAGCTTACGAAGATTGTCTATCACAGTCTTCTGCTGAACTTTATTGTACCAGATGGATGACCCATAAATAACAACTGGCCTATCAATAGATGTGTACATCTAAAGGCTGAGTTTTGGATTAAGGCCCCAGTGCTTACCAATGCGGTTTATGCTGGTCCATAATGCCTCTCTGGCTTTTCGTATAACATTGTCTACATGAAAATTCAACGTCAATTTCTCATCCAGAATCATTCCCAGGTACTTTATTTGGGTAACGGCTGATATCTCTTCTCCATTCAGGAATGGGTTATTGGAAAGTACTCTTTTCCTTTTCCTTGTGAAGACAACCAGACTTGTTTTTTCAGGATTTGTATTTAATCCTACTTCACTGCACCATCTAGTTACGATATTCAGTGCTTGCTGTAGTCGATATGAGATCATGTCTTCATATTTACCCTGACAAGTATGGCTGTATCGTCAGCATAGACTTGTGCCTCGAAATGTTTGGCACTGAGTCGATGCAAAAGCTCGTCCACTGCAATTGACCACAGGAGAGGGGATAATACACCCCCTTGTCGGCATCCTTTTGCAGTATGTGCTTTTGTTTCGGCATTTCCGAGAGTGGATTTAACCACCCTATTTCTTAGTACATTGCTTATCCATGTGCGTGTCGTATTATCGCCTCCTCTGTCATGGAGGCATCTTTCGATATGTGAGTGATCAGTATTGTCAAACGCTCCCTCAATATCAAGAATGCAACCCACCGCAAATTCTTTGCAGTCTACAGACTCCTGTATTTTATTAGTAAGACTGAGTAATGCATGTGTGGTTGATTTATTTTGTTGGTAGGCATACTGGTTGGCGTGGAGTGGATTTATAGATAAATACTCTTCCCTTATATGTCTTTCCACTATCTTCTCCATTGTTTTTAGAAGAAATGAAGTCAAACTTATAGGCCTATGGGATTTAGGAAGTTCGCTAGGTTTACCCCCTCCTTTAGGTATGTATTCGACAATTGCTTCCTTCCAATGAGTGGGAATGATTCCCATCGCCAGCCCAGCTCTAAAGATATTAATTAGGTAGGGCATAAGGTGCGTTAGTCCCTTTTGTAGGAGTGCTGGAAATATTCCATCTGCTCCAGGGGCTTTGAAAGGATAGAATAAGTTGATCGCCCATTTAATTTTAGCTTCAGTGAAGATTTTACGAGCAGTCTTCCAGTCATTGTTTCTAGGCCTTTTGGACACCAGGAAACTGAGCTGGGAATTTGATTGGTCGTAAATTGTAGATCCCGGAAAGTGTACTTCTGTTAGAAGTATAAGTGACTCTTTGCAGTCATTGGTATATAGACCATCAGGTCGTTTCAGAAGCCCAATGGGATTAGTGTGGCTTTTCGAAATGACCCTTTTAGCGCTACTACTTAAGTTTTGAATCTCTGAGCAGAAGCTTCTCCATGATTCTCTTTTTGCCCTTTTAATTTCTTTATTGTAGACGGTGAGGGCATTTTCATAATTGTCCCATTCACCGTTGGTTTTTGCCTTGTTGAAGAGTCTTCATGATGATGTCTAGTACCTCTTCCCTGATTCTGTTTATAAAAGTGGGCATATTACCCGTTTTCAAAATATTTACGTTGTTACTTGTAATAAATTCAAATAGACACTCACCTCTTTTATTAATATTCGTACTGCACCATATTCAAATAATTATCTAATTTCAAAAACTTCTTTTCTATATTCAAATAATTAAATTCAAATTTTAAACTATTAATTAATTAATTTCCTTCAGTTGTAGTTTGCTCGTCTTCCTTTATTACGTCGCTCAGAACGTCTCAACCCCAGTCGTTCATTCTCAGTATCCACACCTTGCTCTGTGTCATAGTCGTTAGCGAACGGTTTTGCTGTATCAACAACCTAAGTATTTGAAACTTCTTTATAAGTTAGGTCTTCATTTACATACGTATGGACCCTAGGATTAAAAGTTACAGTTTTTCCTTTATATTGTTTCATTTGGTTGATATGCGCAACCCTGAATACACCATTTATGGATATTAAATATCTAATTCGACTTAGTTTTTTAACCACCTTTGCATGAACCCATTTAATATAATTATTTGCAATATTTTTGTACAATACCGTTTCATTGGGTTTGAAGTTTATGAGTTTACTATAATTAAGCTTTCCATTTTCAAACTTACTCAATGCTTTATCTTCTCCTCCATTTTGAAACTTACCAATTTCCAATTTATTTGTATTTTCTTTTTCCCTAAAATTTTTTTTGATTTTTGGATTTATATTATCTAACAGAGTTTTTGGTTTAAATTTAAAAATTATATCTGCTGGTGACATCCTTGTTGTCGTTGTTGGAGTAGTACGATAGCTCAAAAGAAAATTATTTATTTTAAAATCCCAAGATTTACATTTAATTTTAGGATCCAACAAATACTTTCTTAATGCGCTTTTTACAGTTTGTACTCCTCTTTCCGCAGTGTTATTCGATTGCGGATGATATGGTGGCGATTTTAAACATTCGATATTATTATTAATGCAAAATTCTATAAACGCCTTTGAACTAAATGGTGAACCATTGTCCGTCACAATTTTCTTCGGAAGCCCGAAAATAGCAAAAATAGATCTTAACGCTTCTATGACTGTAATAGCGTCAGTTTTGCGCAAAATTTTAGCTTCTAGCCATTTCGAATAAGTGTCAACAATTACTAAAATATTCAAATTTTGAAATTTACAAAAATCAGCGTGAATACGCTCAAACGGAGCACTTGTTACATCCCAGTTGGTAAAAATTTGTTTCGACTGTTTTTGATTCATACAACATGCTTCACATGACCCGACGAACTCCTCAATTGCAGCATCTATACCCGGCCACCAAACATATGTCCTAGCAACAGCTTTCATGCGGACGATTCCGATATGACCAATATGTAACAGTTCTAATGTTTTCGGTCTCAATGACTCTGGAATTACAATCCTTTCACCATAAAAAACACACTGATCTTCAGTTGCTAACGATATTCGAATTTTAAAGTATTTTTTTAAGTTATTATCAATTTTCCCTGGCCACCCATTCTTAACATATTTGTACGTTTTTAATAGTACAAATATCTTTCGACATTTCATTTTTGATGTCGTCAATCTTAATTGGAAGGTCGTCTATAAGGTTAAAAATATTAATACTATCGTCATCTTCATTTGTATCTTCTTGCAGAGGTAAACGAGAAAGCGCGTCCGCATGTCCCATTTGCGATCCCTTCTTGTACTTAATTGAGAAATCATACATTGATAAAAAAACAGCATATCGCTGTAACCGGTTCGCTGCTACCGATGGTAGATCTTTTTTAATTGAAAAAATTTCTCGCAATGGCTGATGGTCACTTTCAATGGTAAACGGTAACCTAAAAATATAATTGTGAAATTTCTTCACTGCAAAAACTATCGCTAAAGCCTCGCGATGAAGTTGAGAGTAATTCTTTTCAACCGGAGACAACGTACTAGATACGAATTGAACTGGACGTTCTTCACCGTCAATAATATGTGACAGAACGCCTCCCAAGCCATAAGGACTTGCATCGCACGAAATAATTATTGGTTTTTGTGAATCATAATGTGTTAAAACGCCAATATTCGCAATAAGTTGTTTTGATTTTTCGAATATATTTTGATGTTTTTCATTCCATATCCACGTTACATTGTTTTTAGTTAGCTCATGTAATGACGATACTTCCGCCGATAAATTAGGTATTAAATGATTATAATAATTAACCATACCCAAATACGATTTTAGTTCTGATTTATTTGTAGGCGCCGGGGCATCTAAAACTGCTTTGACTTTTTCTCTTGATGGCAATATTCCATTTTGATTAATTACGTAACCTAAATACGTTAATTCCTTTTTAAAAAATTGGCATTTTTCATAATTAATTTTTAGTTTGCCTCTAATAGTCTGTCTAAAGTTGCTTTTAAATTTTCTTCACATTCTTTCATGTTTGCTCCCCCAATTAGAAGATCATCGAAATATGAATGCACTTTATTCAATCCCTTTAAAATTTCACTTATAATTTTTGAAAAAATTTGTGGTGCCGTTTTTAACCCATACACCATTCTAGTGTACCTATATAATCCAACATGTGTATTCACAGTTAAAAATTCTTGTGATCTTTCGGACACCTTGACTTGCAAATATGCTCCCGTCAAGTCTATTTTACAAAAGTATTTCCACCCAGACAAATTTGCCAAAATGTCGTCAATTCGCGGAATAACGTGATGCTCATTTTCTACAAATCGATTAATTGTTCTTCTGCAGTTCACACATAATCTTATGCTACCATCACCTTTATTTACTATAACTATGGGACTCGCCCATTTACTTCTGGTTGTTGGCACCATAACCCCTTCTGCACATAATCTCTGGATTTCCTCCTCTACTTTTTGTCGTACGCCAAACGGAACTGAATGCGCTTTACTGAAAATTGGATAAGCATTATCATTAAGGTCTATTTCTGCCTCATAACCAATAATTGTTGAATTGTTGTCTTTACTAAATAATTGTTTATATTTTGTAAAATCGACTTCACAGTTTTCTTTTACTAAATTGACCAACGTTGATTCTATAAAATTTTTACGCCAATTAGGTACCAACCTATCAAGCCAATTTCTACCCAACAGAATCTTAAATGCATGCGCTGAGTCTACAACAACCATATTAAGCTCATAACATTTTCCACCGAATTTTACGCGCACTTCAACCTGACCAACCACCGCAATGTTTTGACCTGTCAGGACTTTAATATTTCTTACCATCGGTTCTATTTTTATATGTTTAAATAATTTATTATAGTCAGAAATATGGCAAACAGAAACACACGCGCCGGAATCAATTTCCACATTCAATTTGTTTTGTTCAATTTCAATTGACCATTCTAAAGGTTCTGATTTTTCGTTTCGTACATTGCACAAATAATTTACCGTATTTTCTTCAACTAAATAATTAACATTACGTTGGTTTTTCTGGTCCCACTTTGTTGCTCTATTTTGATATTCCCGTTTCACATTTTTATTTTCATTATTTTTGTACCAGCAATTTTTCTGTATATGCCCTGGCTTCTTACAATGATAACAAATGTACTTATTTTTTTCAACACTTTTATACCTGCGCTTACTTTTGTCTCTAAAAGCTTTGTCTAATTGTTCCCTTTGATTTACTCTGCCACGTTGATTATCGCTGATCTGTTTTACGCTGTTGGACCTCATTTGCTCTATACTATTATTCGTCATGTCCGACGACAATGCTAGCTCACAAGCTCGCTCAAAGCTTTTAAGGTTTACTTCATTTAGTAGTCTGTTCTGAATACTGCAATTATTTAACCCACAAACAAATTTGATAAGGAGAGCTTTATCGAGGAATTCTCCAAAATCGCACTCTCGTGCAAGCTGCTTCAATTCGACAATATAATCTGCAATAGTTTCACCAGTATGTTGGTCTCTTTTAAAAAATTGATAGCACTCAAAAATTATGTTTTTTGTTGGTGCAAAGTGGGCTTTTAATTTTGCCACTATTTCTTCATATTTGAAGTCTATTTCACTTTTCGGTGCTAGCACGCTGGTCAAGGTCTTATAAAGGTCAGCGCCTCCAAGACTTATCAGAAAGGACGTCTTACTTTCGTCTTTTTCAATTTTATTTAAATTCAACAAATGACCTATACGATTAATATATAATGAAAAATCCTCACCCATTACATAATTTTCTATCGATCCAATTAATGCCACTGCCGCATTTGCCATACTGTCAGTCTCTTTTTTCACAGCTTCAGGTCTATTTTCCAAATCAATCTTTCCTTCAAGATTCATTAATTTTGTTTCCACTTATTAATTATTATAATAAATATTTTTACTTTTTCGCTTTTTCTCTTTTCACTTTTTCCTCGTCGCCAATTAATATATATTTGAGCAACATAAAAGACCGTTGTTGTCTACGGTTTGTAACAGACTCAATTTATTATATATTATACAATATTATACAGACTAGTGTTCTTATGTCTACCTTAATTCTACACTAAGAGAAAGAGATTGAGTGGGAGAGATTACTTACATACATATCACTTTCAATGCTCAAGTTCCAGGTTTTATTGTCACTTATTTTTATTTAATTAGTGACACCAACCAAAGCATTTGCCGTGCTTTAAATTAGAACGAGCTTATAAACTACAGCTTTATTTAGAAACACAAGTTCAACGAATTGAAAGTTAATCTTTGAGCTTGCCTATTTTTGTTTCAAAGCTATTCTTTTTGTAGAGACATCTGTTATGCATATTTTTTTAACTTACTATATGTAAAGCGCCTTTTTTGGGTGCAATTTTTCAAAGAAGCTATGCAAATGTTTCTCTACAAGTTCGCTAATCACGTTAAGGAAAAGCTGAACAATATTATTGTTCATATATCCTATAATTCTAATTTTTAAGGTAAATTTTTTTTTCTTTTTTTTGCCGATAATGGCGTGTCTTTTTATGACGAAAGAAACTATTTAAAAGTTAGACCGATTCATAGCAAAGAAAGGCAAAGACAAAAGTTTTTTATTTAATTTATTGAAATTTGGTTGACCATGCAACGCTGTTTCGAGTATTGCCAAGTACTCTTCATCAGTGGTCTTTGGAAATAATCGAATTTATTTAATTAGTTTATAGTCCGTATATAATTTGTTTGGACTGCAAGTGCCAGGCTTAGAACTCGTGCCTGTCAAATTAGAAGCGATGACTAATCGTGTTTATCCACAAGAAGCCAAGGCTGCACAAACTTTCAATGCTCAAGTTCCAGGTTTTGTCACTTATTTTTATTTAATTAGTGACACCAACCAAAGCACTTGCCGTGCTTTAAATTAGAACGAGCTTATAAACTACAGCTTTATTTGGAAACACAAGTTCAACGAATTGAAAGTTAATCTTTGAGCTTGCCTATTTTTGTTTCAAAGCTATTCTTTTTGTAGAGACATCTGTTATGCATATTTTTTAATTTACTATATGTAAAGCGCCTTTTTTGGGTGCAATTTTACAATTTGTTTGGACTGCAAGTGCCAGGCTTAGAACTCGTGCCTGTCAAATTAGAAGCGATGACTAATCGTGTTTATCCACAAGAAGCCAAGGCTGCACAAACTTTCAATGCTCAAGTTCCAGGTTTTATTGTCACTTATTTTTATTTAATTAGTGACACCAACCAAAGCATTTGCCGTGCTTTAAATTAGAACGAGCTTATAAACTACAGCTTTATTTGGAAACACAAGTTCAACGATTTGAAAGTTAATCTTTGAGCTTGCCTATTTTTGTTTCAAAGCTATTCTTTTTGTAGAGACATCTGTTATGCATATTTTTTTAACTTACTATATGTAAAGCGCCTTTTTTGGGTGCAATTTTACAAAGAAGCTATGCAAATGTTTCTCTACAAGTTCGCTAATCGCGTTAAGGAAAAGCTGAACAATATTATTGTTCATATATCCCATAATTCTAATTTTTAAGGTAAATTTTTTTTCTTTTTTTTTGCCGATAATGGCGTGTCTTTTTATGACGCAAGAAACTATTTAAAAGTTAGATCGATTCGAATAGCAAAGAAAGGCAAAGACAAAAATTTTTTATTTAATATATTGAAATTTGGCTGACCACATACAACGCTGTTTCGAGTATTGCCAAGTACTCTTCATCAGTGGTCTTTGGAAATAATCGAATTTTTATTTAATTAGTTTATAGTCCGTATACAATTTGTTTGGACTGCAAGTGCCAGGCTTAGAA
>NC_051846.1:134420853-134434293 GCF_002237135.1 Teleopsis dalmanni | reverse complement strand
AAATAGTGTTTTCGAAGAGTTCGTGACTTTTGTTTTGCTACTAGTGGCTATACATACTCTTTTATAAGTTTTAAAACTTCATCTTCTTGCGGGTTATTTAACATCTTGTCATCATGTATTGGTATCAGTGTTTTCAGTGTATCTGAATCTATTTTAATCCTAGACAAAGCATCTGCATTGGTGTTGATTTTTCCCTTCTTGTATATTATTTCAAAGTCGTAGTCAGACAAATCTACGCGAATCCTAGTCATTTTTGAAGAAGGATTTTTATTAACGAATAAAGAGATAAGGGGTCTATGATCAGTGATAACATAGAATCGTTTACCATATACGTATGGTCGAAAGTAATTTATTGCCCAATGTATAGCAAGAAATTCTTTTTCAATAACTGGCTTGTTCAACTCGTGTTTTTGTAAGGCTTTATTTGCATAACATATTGGCAAATCACAATCAATTTCGCCTTGCGAAAGGACTGCACCAAGTGCATAGTCTGAAGCATCTGTGGTTATGATGAATGGTTTATCGAAGTCTGGGTACCTAAGAATTGGTGGACTTATTAATATGGATTTAAGTGTTTCGAAAGCAATGTCACAATCTGAACTCCATTCAAATGTTTTGTTCTTTTTTAGCAACTGGTTTAAAGGTTTTGCTATTAATGCAAAATTTGTGATAAATCTTCTATAATAACATAATTGCAAAAGGCTACGTATCTCCTCACTTCGTCAACGTTTATCGGTTTGGGATACTCTTGTATAACCTTATGCTTCGCTGGCTCAGTCTTGACACCTTGCTCTGCTATTAAATGTCCTAGATATGTGACTTCATGCTTTAGAAAATTACATTTCTCAGGATTTAGTTTTAGATTGTATTCGCTCAATCTTTTGAAAACTTTTTCTAAATTGATATTATGGTGTTTTAAACTATTGCCATATATTATGATATTGTCATTTTTATAAAATGCTTCATTATCCAGGCCTATTAATGCTAATGTTAGTATTCGTTGAAAATTGTTTGAACTAATATTCAAACCAAAAGGAAGTCTTTTGAACTCATAGTGGCCGTCGGTAGTAGAAAATGCAAATTTTTGTCGAGTTTTCATGTCTATTGGTATTTGGTGAAAAGAGCTAGTCATGTCTAATGTCGAGAAATACCTAGATCTACCTAGCTTGTCCAATATGCCTTCGAGACGTGTCAACGGGAATTTATCGTTTACTAGTTTATCATTTAATTTACTGTAATCAATCACAAGTCTACACTTTTTATCATCGTTTGATGATTTTTTTGGTGCTAACAATATCGGTGAATTGTATGTTTGATGGCTGAATAATATCATCTTCTAATAATTTATTAACCTGGGATTTAATGTTATCATTTTGGCTATGTGGTAATCTATAATTTTTCATATAGTATTCATCGCAATGTATACATTCATTTGTTATATATCTAGAAGCATCTAAGATTAATCTAAGGGTTTTTGATTGAAAATGTTGGATAATCTCAATATTTGAAGATGCAGCAGTTCCCCAGAGTTCAATGCCATATGTCCAGATTGGTTTGAGTATCGCTTTGTAGATAAGAAGTTTATTTTCCACGGAAAGCTTTGAAGTTTTGTTCAGTATCCAGTAGAGCTCCCGCACTCTGATGCCAAGTGCTTTTCTTTTGGTAAAAATATGGTGCTTCCAAGTTAGTTTTGTGTCAAAGTGTATTCCTAAATATTTCACTTGGGTAGATTGAGGGATTAAAATATCGTTAAGGCGTACCGGTGGGCAATTTTTCCTTCTCATTGTAAAGGTTATTTGTGAAGACTTAGTCTCATTTGCTTTTATTCTCCAGGTTTTAAGCCACTGGGAAATGTTATCTAGCGCTCGCTGCAGTTTGTTGGATGCTAACTGGTGATTTTCGTCTGTAGCAATTACCACAGTATCATCGGCAAAAGTTCCAATCTCAATACTAACGGTGGTAGGCAAGTCGTTAGTGAAGAGTAAGTATAACACAGGTCCCAAGATACTGCCTTGTGGCACTCCAGCCTGAATTGGCTGCAAAGTTGATATTTCATCCCCCTGTTTTACAAAGAAATATCGTGATTCGATGTAAGATTTTAAGAAAATATAGTAATTAGTTGGGAGCATCTTTTTAAGCTTAAACAATAGGCCGTTATGCCAAATTTTATCAAATGCCTGGGATATGTCCAGAAATGCTGCTGTGCAGTACTTCCTTTTCTCAAATGCTGTATGTATAACATTAACCACTCTGTGTACTTGCTCTATTGTACTGTGTTTTTTTCTAAAACCAAATTGATATTCCGGAATTAGTCTCCTTCTATTGACAATGGGCATTAATCTGGTAAAAAATAAATTTTCCAACAACTTTGACATAACCGGTAGAAGACTAATTGGTCTATATGACTTAACATCTTTTGCCGTTTTCCCAGGTTTGAGTATCATGGTAATTTGAGCCACCTTGAATTGGGGAGGGATAAAGCCTTTTGTGACAATAGAATTAAAAATGTTTCGCAGCAGTACTATTGCTTCATCCGGTAACTCCTTTAATATTTTTGAAGTACTTAGGTCATAGCCGGGTGCTTTATTTATTTTTAGTTTTTTGATTTCGAATTTTATGTCGAAAATGGAGAATTTTTGTATTGTATTGTATTTTATATTTAAAAAAAAAAGAAAGAAAGGCAATAAACTATTAAATAGCAAGTCAAGAGTGGCAATGAAATTTAGTGAGATATATTAAATCAGATTCTTGTTCGAATTTTTTGTAATGTAAACATTTCAACATATATTTCATCATTTATTTTGCACATATATTAACATAGATATTATTTACATTATATCTATTAAAAATTAAATTTTCTCTTTTTTTTTTTTTAAATGATATAGTTTACTTTGCAAAATTTTTTTTTTGTAATTTAAATTTGTATAATAATATTTATTTAATTAGTATAATAAAAATTTTTTTTTGTATATATTTATTTTATTTTGTATATATATATGTGGTAATATTATTGTTTTATTATTATAATTTTAAATATATTACACTAAAAGCATGTGTTTATTAATAAAAGTTATTGAGATAATTTCGCGTCGTATAAATTAATAAAAGTTGTTGAAATAATTTCGCGTTGTATACTTCTTTTCTTCGTCGTTTCGTCGTAAAAACAAACACGTCTTTTCGCTTGCAAGTTTCTCACGCAACTACCCATTTAATAAAAGTCAGCTGTTAACTCAAAAGTAGGGGCAGAGTTGCATTTTAGATATTCTTATTCTAAATTCGGCCAATCCTGATAGACATTCGTCTCAAATGACTCCATTTCGCTATCATCTTCTTCGTATGTGCTCCAAGGTTTCATATATTTGGAGCAAGTGGTTGTGTTCTGCGGTCCTTCGTTTATACAAATCTTGGTTACATCGTAAGTATCGTTAGGCTTTGTATTTATTACCTCGTATGGACCTAAGTATTTTAGTTTTAGTTTGAGACCTGTGCCAAATTGAGTCCGTTTGATTGCTACTATATCGCCTTTTCTGTATTTGACGGCTGGTTTATGTCGAGAGTTAAAATCTTTACGGGTTTCTGCTTGCACTTTCAGGATTTGCGCCTTAGCTGCTACTCTTAGCTCTGTTCGTTCATTTTTGAAAGTAGATACAATTTTTTTATCGAGTAACTCTTTAATTCTGATGTCTTCGATGGTACGCATTTGTACTCCAAACATTAGCTGAAACGGCGTTGTGTTGATACTTCGGCAAAATGTTGAGTTTATCACTTGTTGGACATGATCTACGTGCCGGTACCACTTACTTGGATCGTCAGAGCTCAGCTTTGAAATTACTGCTATTATGAAACTATTTAAACGCTCGACTTGACCATTTACTCTTGGTAAGCCGGTAACACCTAAAACATGCTGTATATTTTGTTGTTCACAGTATTGACGAAATTCTCCGGAACTGTATGCTGGGCCTCTGTCGGAAATAATGCGATAAGGATTTCCAAATGTCGTACTTTGAAGCTTGAGTTTTTGCAGATCTTCTTGAGTTGTTGTTGACTTCGTCGGATATAGCCAACAGAATTTCGTGAATGCGTCGATGACTGCAAAAATGTATGTATACTGCTTACTGGTACCTTCAAGTGGACCAAGGTGATCAACGTGGTAGGTGTGAAGTGGGGTTTCTTCTTTTGGAAGCGGATGTAACAATCCATCCTGCTTGCCACGTTTACGATTGACAATGATGCATTAAATACAATTTGAGATGTGAGTCTGTATTTTTTCTTCTAGTTTTGGAATATAGTAATCTTTTTCAATTATTTCTTTGGTTTTGCGCACAGCAAAATGACCTCGTTCATGTGCTTTTCTGATGATTTCTCGCTGCATATTCCTTGGGATCACAAGAAGTTCGTCGTTATTAATTATCTTGAATTACACGTCTCGTTTCAAGAAAAAGTTTTTATACGTCATTTCCTTTTCGAGCATTTCTCAGAATTATATTTAACTCTTCGTCTTTCATTTGGCATTTTAGCACCCTTCTTAGTAAATCATCTTCTATGGATAAAACAGCATATTGGCTTAGAGCGTCCACATGTTTCATACGCGACCCGCTTCGATGTTCAACCTCGTAATCATATTCTTGTAATAGGAGCACCCATCGAGCGACTCGTGTACAAAGATCTCTTTTTTTAAGCGTTTTAGTGAAAGAGTTACAGTCCGTAACAATTTTAAAATGTATGCCTAGTAAGTATACACGAAATTTCTTAATTGCTTCAATAACAGCTAGAATTTCAAGCTCGTAACTGGAGTATTTTCGTTCGGCATCTGTAGTCTTTTTACTCATGTAATATACTGGATGTAGTTGTCCATCTTCGGGAAGCTTTTGTAGCAAAACGGCTCCATAGCCATTTGCAGATGCGTCTGTATGAACCTCGGTGTTGTATTTTGGATTGAAAATACTTAACACAGGCCGTCCGCTTAGCATTTTCTTAATTGTATTAAATGATGTAAATGATGTTATCTCTTTTCCGCAAATCATTAAGCGGTTTAACAATCAAAGAAAAGTTTGGCACAAATTTTCTGAAGTATCCGAGACCGAGAAAACTTTCAAGTTGCTTAAGATTTTGCGGCATTTTGTATATTATAAGCGCTTCAATTTTTGATGATGATGGTGAGTTCGTTTGATTTTCGATCACATGACCCAGAAATTCAACTCGTTTCTTTAGAAAGTGACATTTTTTGAAGTTTATTTCAAGCCCGTAGTCTTTGCATATATTAAAAACGATTTCAAGATTATTATATGCTTCTTCTTCATTGTTTGCTGGAATGATAATGTCGTCTATGTAAGGTAAAGCAATGCCTCGTCATGCCAAGTCTCTAAAAATAGCATTTACATGTCGTTGAAAAACGCCAGGTGAATTTGATAATCCAAAAGGAACTTTCAGAAATTGATACTGTCCATTATGGGTTACGAATGAAGTGTACTTTCGACTTGATTCCGCAATGTCAACGTGGAAAAATCCGTTCTTCAAATCTATTGTGCTGAATATTTTCGCGTCTTGTAATCGATCTAACTGATCTTCAATAAGTGGCAATGGGAATCTATCTTTAAATATAACTTTGTTGATTTTTCTATAATCGATGCATAACCTTGGTGTTCCATCGCGCTTTCGCACCAACACCACAGGGCTGCTAAACTCAGAGTCAGAAACTTCGATAATGCCATTTTTAAGCCACTGATCCACCTGCTCGTCGACAATACAGCGGTCACTTATAGGTAATCTATGCGGTCTTGAAGCTATAGCGTTTTCGTCTTTAAGCACAATTGTCATTTGTACATTTGTTGTTTTACATTTTTTAGGTTTATAATCATTGATAAGTTTATACACTTTCTCCTTAATTAGCATGCTTGCTGATTCTTCTATATCAAACATTACATCTGTGTGGCATTCTAATTCTCATCAAATTTTGTGCTACGTCGCTTTTATCATTTTCGTAATGTTGTTGCTTTTTAATAAAAACACCAGTAGAATTAATTTTGATTTCGGCTTTGTAACAAATATCTTCACCAATTATGATGGGAATGTCAATGCAATTTGTTGGCACCACGTAAAAGGTTAGTTTAAAGTCTTGATTATCGATGACACACTCAACGTTTATTTTTCCGTACGGTTTTATTTTGTTTTCACCTTTATTTTGTTCAAAACCTACTAGATAAATATTTGACTTCAAAAGTTCTACATTTTTCAAACACTCATAAATATCACGTGTAACCAAATTAAATTTGCTTCCGGTGTCGAATAATGCGATCGTATTTTTGTTTTGAACTTTTATGTCTTTTTTCATAATATCTTTAGTTTCTTGTACATATCTTAGATTTGCTTCTTTTTGCTTATTCGTGGGACAATTTCTTGCAATATGACCGAATTCGTTACATGCAAAACATTTTGCACCTTTGTTTTTATTTATGCACTCTGAGGATTTATGTTCATTCTCACCACAATTGTAACACTTTATTTTATTTGTATTTCTCTCATTTTGTCTTGTTTTTGTTATGTTAATAGTTTGTTTGTTCATATCGAAATGTTTAAAATCCTTAGTTGGTTTAGGTTCATTTCGCTCGCGTATTTTTCCGTAGTTTTTTAGTTTTTCTTTAAAATCTTTTATGTTCCGCAAACCGTATAGAATTGTTTTGTTTACACTTAAATCATTTATACCGTCAATAACATATTGAATGAGCGATTCATTATCAATATTACCTCGATTTGCAATGTTTTTTATTTCATAAAAGTATTCTTGAATTTCTTCACCTTTTTTCAATTTTCTTTCGTTTAACTGATTATGTATGTGTGCACTATTAACTGCCGTTTTAAATTCGTCAAATAGAACATTTTTGAGTTGCTTCCAACTATGTAGGTTTCTTTCACTCTGTACGAACAATTTTGCTGTACCTTTAAGTGCTTTTTTCGCAAATACAAGTTTTTGTAAGTCGTCTAATTGCATCACCGATGCCACGTCTTCAAATTCGTTAACCCACTCTTCGATTGGAATACCGTCTTCTTTTCCAGTAAATATTTTAATTGTGTCTTCAATGTCTTTGAAATTCATTGAAAAGCGCGACACAGTAGGTTTGTCGTCATGGAATTTGTTACGTTGCATTTCGTTACTATTTACTCTTTCTGTTGTATGTGTTGTCGCTATCAGTGCC
The DNA here is from genome assembly GCF_002237135.1 of Teleopsis dalmanni. NCBI lineage: Eukaryota > Metazoa > Arthropoda > Insecta > Diptera > Diopsidae > Teleopsis > Teleopsis dalmanni. The sequence goes on along the minus strand of NC_051846.1, from coordinate 134,427,100 downwards.
TCTTGTATAGTTGTATTTGATTCTATGCTTTTCTCGTCTTCTTCCATTTCGTCTTGATCGTCGTTCTCGTCTTCTTCGTCGCTCTCGTCTCTTTCGTTTAGTAAATGTATTCTGCTTTTATGCAAACTTAAAAAATTTGCTGTTGCAAATTGTCAACCTTAAACTGCAAAGATAACAAACTACAAATGGCAACTAATTCGTCTCGCGTTAGGAATTTTTCAATGTAGGCAAGCTTTTCGATATATCTTTTATCACTTTCGCCGTATTCGAAGCCCGAAAATTCCCGAAGCCGTTGCCGGTTGCCTCTGTCGCCTGCATCTTCAAACACAAACTTATGCAGTGCTCTTATTATTTCAGCTCTGCTTGTTTTTAAGTTCTTGGAAACTTTAGTAAAATTGTTTAAGCAAGCCATTTCAGGAATTTCACAATTCACTATTTTGCTCTTGAATTCAAAAAGTTGAGTTGAGCCCCCAAAATGTGGTAACATTATTGTTTTATTATTATAATTTTAAATATATTACACCAAAAGCATGTGTTTATTAATAAAAGTTATTGAGATAATTTCGCGTCGTATAAATTAATAAAAGTTGTTGAAATAATTTCGCGTTTCGTCGTAAAAACAAACACGTCTTTTCGCTTGCAAGTTTCTCACGCAACTACTCATTTAATAAAAGTCAGCTGTTAACTCAAAAGTAGGGGCAGAGTTGCATTTTAGATATTCTTATCCCACATATATATTTAGTTATATAATATAATTTAGTTATATAAAACAATTAATTTTAGTAAATATTTATACTTCATTGCTACGTCTAGAGTGTATACTCTTATGAACGTATTTTTTAATATATATATTTATAATAAATTGGTATTACGACCGATATTTAATTAGTTTTTTATATATATACCGGGCTTAGGTCGTTTATTTAACACATAGGTTTATAAAAATGTTTTTTTAAAACAATTAAAAAATTTTTACACTTTTTTCCAACTGTGTTAAATGTTTAAATTTATTTAATTTCTATACAAAAATTATATTAATACAAATATTTCGGTCTACTTCGTAGACCATCTTCAGTGTATATAAAAGATTACATATTTAATTATATGTAAATAAACATATAAACATACAATCAAAACAAAAACCAAAAATGACAAACATTGTTGTCTCTTTCAATGTTTGACATTTTTAACATTTAAATTTATTTGAACAAAAGCAAAACATTAATTTAAAAAAAAAAAAAACAATAAAATTTAAATTTAAATCAAAAATAAATATACGAAAATTAAATTGGTAACAATGGAAGATAAATTAAAAACTTTTTTTATATAAAACTATAAATTTATATTAAATTTTTTTAATTATGGTTAATCAGAGACCTGTAAATTTGTGCAAGACCCTCTGTGTCTTTTTTGTAGTTTAGTCTCTGATTGTCTGGAACTTCAATAATATGTAACATTTCAAGCATTACCCTACGTCTGTAATTAGGGTCTTTGTTGATGATCTGTACTTCTTCAAAATTTGGAGTATGGTTCATCATAGAGCAATGGGTTGCTAATGCTGTCTTTTGGTCAACGGGAGTTGTTCTGCTCTTTATGTCGTGTCTGTGACCAGCGATTCTCGTCCTGAGTTTATTTTTTGTTGTACCAACATATACCTGGTGGCATACGTTAGACCCGTCACCTCCACATGGAATTTTGTATACGACATCATGCTCATCTAATTTGTCTATTGGACTTTTTGTTTTATTAAAAAAGCGATTTTTTAGCGTGTTTCTCGCTTTGAAAGCCAAAGTGTGCGTGTCGTCATTATAGCATTTATATTTGCTAAAATTTTCCGAAAACTCAGGGATATACGTCATAGGGAGATAAATTTTTGGTTGGGGATCGGATATTTTCTTACGCACTATATTCACTTGTTTTAGAAGAGAATATATCGTCCGTTTGGGGTAGTCATTTTTAAGCAAGATGTCAATAAGAATTTTTTCATTTTCTTTATGAAAAATTGGATCGCTGATATTCATTACACGTCGAATCAAATTCAGTGCTGTGTTCCGAATTATATGATGAGGGTGTTGAGAGTTGTAATTAATATATCGTCCAGTATTCGTGGGTTTTTGATACCAATTAATTTTGATTTTATTGTTATGTCTTATAACTATAGCGTCAAGATAGGCAAGTTTTTCGGATTCTTCTTCTTCTTTGGTGAACTTTATATATCTATGTAAATTATTTAGTGTATGTAATGTACTCTCTATGTTGTCAATTTTTATAATAGCAAATATATCGTCTACGTATTTGGTAAGTAGTCTAGGTTTTATAACTACTTCGTCCATCATTTTGTCTAAAATATTCTCCATCACAATATCTGCTACTACAGGTGATATCGGAGAACCCATTGGCATCCCTTTTGTTTGATTGTAAATTTTGTTCTCGAATATGAAGTAGCTATTTTCTTTAAGGAGGAAGCCTAAAATCTCCATAAATGTTTCTTTCTTTATATTGCATTCATTTTTGATAAGAGACCACTTACTATCAATGATTTTTAATGCATAGTCTACTGGGATGCTCGGAAATAATGAGATTACATCAAAGGAAACTAATCTTTCATCGTCAAAAATATGTGAATTGTTAATTTTTTCTTTAAAAGCAATAGCATCTTTGATATTGTAGACGGAGTCTTTAGTTATGCTTTTTAATATAGATGCAATATATTGAGATAATTTGTGTGATGGGGAATTTATACACGACGTTATAGGTCTTAAAGGGATGTCCATCTTATGTATTTTCGGCAACCCATAGATTCGTGGTGCCGTAGCTGTGTAAGTAATTAATTTTTTCTTTTTTGCAATATCAAACGCATTTTCTTTGAATAATTTTTCGACTAGTTTGTTGTTTTTAGTCTGTAATTTTGAGGTCGGATCTCGTTTTAAAACTTTGTAAGTGGTAATGTCATTTATAATATTCAACATTTTCTTTTTGTAATCGGCTTTGTTCATTGCTACTGTTGAATTGCCTTTATCTGCGTTTAATATGAGAATATCTTGATTCTCTTTAAGGAAATCTTTTGTTTGACCTACTGTATACGATATAAATTTGTCTTTTTTATTGTGTTTTTTCCTCATTTGAGAGTCAATCATTTTGCTAAATCGTGCTCTCGATATTTCTTGCTTGTTTTTATCCGATAATGTTTGGATAATTTCTTCTCCTTCAGCAATGCAATTTAATAGGGGAAAATGTTTGGCAGATCTTGGTAATGCATATTTGCCACCTAGAGAGAGTAACCATTCAATATTTGTTGGTATGATTTTGTTAGTTTTGTTTATAAACCAGTTTTTGTTTATAATAATGTTATGCTCTTTTATTTGATTTTCTATTAGTTTATTGAATTTTTTATTTTTGGTTTTGGTATTTTTATTTGTTGTATTGTCATATAGATATTCCTCACTTTTAAGCAATAGTTTCATGTCTGATTCATTTAGTTGCCTTTTGATCTTTGCTATTAATTTGTTTATAATTGATTTCTTACTGTTAGAAATTAAGTGTTTATAGTCAAGTAATAATATTAAGATTTTCTGGTGAAATATATCAATATTCTTAACTAATTTATTAAATATTACCCTTGGAATCTTGTTTGTGTCATTAAATAACTTTTTAACGTGTTTTGTTGCATTTGTTATAAATTCGGGTATCAGCAGTGCTTTTTTGCATTTGGATAAAAAGCGAATACATGTTTGAAGTTTTGCTTGGCTTTTGTTCATCTTTTTAAATTTGTTAATGGTGTTATTTGTGGTTTTGTTATATTTCTTTTTTAAAAGTGAATAAATCATTTTGATTTTACCTTTTTGTGATTACGGCGTGCCCTCCGTTAATTTTTAATAAATTGGTATTACGACCGATATTTAATTAGTTTTTTATATATATACCGGGCTTATATATATTTATCTTATATGCAATGAATAATACAATTATAACAATAATTAACGTAATCACAACTACCTGTTCTGTTGAATTTGTTGGGTGTTGTATGCTGTTGTTGTTAGTAATGTCCGTCTTCTGTTGGATAGTTTCGTCCTTGCTGAACCAACCCATGTTTTTTAATTTATAATGCTTCAATTGTAGGTGTTGCCAAGGTATTGGCCACGAGACTGGATCTGTGTTGACAATTGTGGTGATATTGGTTGCTTTTTTATTTTTTATTTATTTTTTTTTTTTATAATTTTTACATTATAAATAGTTCGTTCGCCTAGTCTATTAAATTTTTTTATTTTTTTTTTTGTTTTAGATGATTATCTAATAGATACTAGTTAATTTTATTAATTCATTTGTTTTTTTTTTACTTATAACCCAATGTCATTATGACTCAATCAACTCAATTTAATATTAATATAATTCACTTTGTTCGTTTCACATAATTTATTTATTTATCCATTCACATAAATAAATTTGTAATTTATTTAATTTAGTTCAGTTTTATAATTTATTTAATTATTTGTAATTTATTTAATTTAGTTCACATGTATAATTCAATCAACTCAATTCATTTTCACTTAATGGGCCTTGCAATATTTCCAGGATCGCCATGTAAAAGTATCTTTTACCAAGTTTCATTCAAATTCAATAATAATTAAAACACAGACTTTATTTTAGTTATCCATTTATTTGTTTTATAATTGATCGAATTTACCGAGATTCTATTTAGACGACCGGTCTTAGACTACATTTAAGATTCACTTATGCTTAATCAAGATTCAACTTCAGACTAACTCTTCTTTTTCTATATCGAACCAAGACGGTTCAGTTTCTTATTTACTAACATAAATTTTATATACTTAAATTCTATTGGTTAAGATAATGTTTATAATTCTAATTTTACCTACTTATTCCATTGGTCAATTACCATGTGTTTCAATGACACACTTTTTAATTAGAAGTATTACGGGTGATCATATTGCATTTGCTATGAATGCAATATGATTGCGGAAAACACAGTTTACTAACACAGCAGAGGAGCATGTATACACTTTATTATCTCACTAAAGTGAGGTTTCATATTGCAGCATTTTGGCTGCTTGGATATGGCTAAAGTCAATGATGGGAATATGCTGCATAGGCATTTCACAACATTGTACGTTAGCCATTCAAGGTTATTTTATATGCACCTTAATATGCATTTATGGAATTATATGTATAAGTTATTTGTGGTCGAATCGCGGAGCGTTTTTAAATAAAACACGTTACGCTTTCGGTTGAGAAGTATATGTGATCTTTATTAAAATTTGCTAGTGCGCTGCACTTACAAATTAATTTTATTATTTTACAGAATTTATAATTTTTATTTATTGTTTTAATATAATAGCAATGTCAGCTGCCCTTGCAAATTATTTGGGCTTATTCTTTAATTTTTATTTATTGTTATTGATTAAGTACAATAACAATGCCAACACGCGCTTGCTTTGGGTTCTTTGCACCGTAATGGAATTCGCTATTGCATAAACCGTTGCTGCAATAAAGCGACAATTTTAATTGTGCGCATGGAGTGGGTCGCTGACATCGTTGTTACATATTAATGCTGACGCATGGTCAACACTGGTTAACTTATACAAAGTGTATGCATGCTATACCATTTGCTTCGAAGTGCTTATTCCACGAACAACTTTCGTTAGATTTGGCTCGTCTTCGAAGACTCACATGGTCGATTGTTGTTTTGTTTCGGGCTCATACGCTCGTACTAGAGCATACAAAAATATATACGAATATATACAAATGTATACAAACAAAACAAAATCAGAACAAGTGCGTATTTTTAATTAAAACAATTTTAAAAATTCAATAAATATTTAAATATCATATAAATCATTCAAATCGTTTAGGTACGTGTTAAAAGTTTGATATAACAATTTAAACCAATAAAAATAAAAGAATTTTTATCATTTGTGATGACCCCGACGTGATACTATTGTATAAACGTGAACATTTTGCAGCGTTGATCAAATTGGTCAGCAGATATTAAATTAGTTGGCGACAGCAGTTGTGTGATATATCGTTCTTTATAAAATGGCTAACGTTGAAGAGATATTCGCGCAACAACAAACGATCGGAGATGAAGTAAACCGTATCATCACTGAAGAACTTTTAATATTTTTCAAAAGTTTAATAAAAAATACGGGGCTTTTTATTTTAATACTTACAAACTTTATTATTCATAAAAAACTCACTAGTTACTTCTGCTACTTGCGCACGTCAACCG
>NC_051846.1:134415705-134420753 GCF_002237135.1 Teleopsis dalmanni | reverse complement strand
CATCTAAATATATAAATATCTCTCTTAGGATACCTAATGAAGCTACGGTTTTTCAGGCTGAAATCCTAGCAATAAAAGAAGCCTGTCGGCAAATTGCAAGCCACATCGAGAACAGATGTAGTGTTGCTATTTTTATTGACAGCCAGGCAGCAATTAAAGCTCTTGAATCCTTTATAACAAAATCAAAAATAGTAAAAGAATGTAGAGAACCAATCGACGAGCTAAACCGGTTGGCCGATATCACACTCATCTGGGTTCCTGGGCATAGGAACATCGTAGGGAATGAGAAAGCTGATAGTTTAGCCCGCTCTGGTTCCTCTCTAGATGCGTCACTGGCGGTATCAGTCTATATTACCCTGGAGACCATCAAAAGGAGTACCTTTCTTTACTTTCTGCAACTCGCCAATAACAGGTGGAAAGCACCAAGGTCATGTGCAACTTTCAGGTTAACGTGGCCCACTAGGGTGGCTCACGTCATAAGGGGGAAAATTAAAAATGAAGTTTTGAATGAGCGCACCCCCTAGGAATATGCCATTGACCAAAAAAATGATATTCCCAAAGTTTTGGACCAATAGGATTAAGAATGACGTTGCGCCACTCGAGCAAAGTTGGGTTTTCAGTACAAAAAACAGAAATTTTTCATTTCAAGGTCATTTTTTATCGTTTATCTTATTTCAACAGTTATTAATATATACTCATTTGATAGATAATTAAAATATCTTTTTAATAAGATACGGATGAGCAAAATCGGTTAAAAATTATGCGCAAAACACAATAATTAGTTAAGCGACTGTGATCTGTTTTCTATTTCATACCTTTTATCTGGCATGCACAATTACGTAATAGGTATATGCTACGATTTCGTTAATTATTTATAAAAAATTATAATTTCAAGAAAACCCTTTTTTTTAGTAATTAATATATTGTGTTTATTATGTTTTATAACATAAATCTGATTATGTGAAGGATAATTTTTATGATAATGTTCGACTACTTGCAGAACATATTGTTTTTCCTCTTTATATTTTGTCAAAATCGAATTATAATCCATCATAAGCCTAATTCCTCTTTCTATACAATCATTTATCATATGAAGTCTGGCACAAAATTCAAGTGCATCTCTATAATCTTGCGTCTCCATCCATGGCGAAGGATCGAAACTGATAAAACTATTAGATAGGCAAAAACGATCAAAAAAATTATGGAAGGCGGTACGGGAGCAGGTATCTTTTCGAAAGATATGCAGATAAGACAGTGCTACCGAATCCCTGCTACTTACAGCGTCTTTCACCGCGAGATATATGCTATCGAAAAAGAGGTCAACATTAGACAACAAAGTACAATTCGTCCTTCGAATTTCACGATTTTTGTAGATAGGCCGCACTGAAAGCAATTAAATCTAAATTCTAAGATAGTATTAAAATGTCGTGATGCACTGATGAGCATCAAACATCATAAGGTCTCTCTTTGTTGGGCCTAGTACATTTCGAATACTTGGACGTAGCAATATTGAATGAAATGAACTAGCAGATGAGATGGCCAGAGGAGGTTCTGAACTGCATACAGGTTAGGCCGACCTCTCAATATATACACCGACTTGTAAACTGTTTAGGATAATAGAGAAAATCAATACGGTGACTAACAATTTATGAACTAACTGCGAAGACTGTAAGGTCGCTAGAATTTTATGGCCTTAGTTGGACAAAAATAAAACGAAAAGTCTTTTAGGCTTCAGCAAATCTGCAGTTCGTGTGCTTTCTGGAGTACTAAAGGGGCACTGTGCCATTGCGCCTATGCACCAACGGTAGCGAGTCCCAACAAGTGGATTATACAGGAGTTGCTAAGATGAAGAGTAGGTAAAATCTATCAACCACTTCCTGCGTCTCTGTCAAGGACTTTAAACAAGGCTACTTTAACGTCCTGGGGATCCTTAATTTACTGGCTTGGAAGAGATAACGAAAGCAAACTTATCGAATCTCTTCAACTTCATCTGAAAAACCAAATGGTTTAACAAGGATAACAAAAGTTAGCAACTCGCATCTCCTGGTAAAATTTTTTGAGGGCATTCCAATGGCAATATATGTCTCCGAGTAGAAGTGCTGACAATTGTCAGCAAGTGCCTTCCGAACATAACCTTACCTAGTATGGGTTAAAATTTTCGCACATATGCTCACCATAAAAATGTATATATCTCGTACAAATCATCCGAGTTATATGTAAATTGATCTCTTAAAATATACATTTGTAGTAAGTACATGATTTTCGCCATCCATCGAGAATCTTGGATGGCACCTGGGCGCCACAGGTAACCATTCCTACTACTACAAAATATGTATAGCGTAGCGATCCGAAACCTTGCATTTGTCAAGGGCGGAAACTAAAATTGGAGTGATAAATTGAATCGTTCTGTCTGCGTTATCCCAATTTTGTTGAACTGATTACAGATTCAGCTTCCATTTTGGGACAAATTTCTTCATCGAATTTATTCCAATTAAAATCAATGAAATTTTTAGCCGCTCTTGCTTCGTTTGCTAAAAGGATATTAACTTCAGTCATACTCCCTGTACGACAATTTTCTCTCTGCTTACGAAAAAATTCTTGATTTGACTACATTTTCAATTCTACTTAAATATCTATATAAATTATTAGGTAGAAATGTATTATTTTTATTTTTTATTCATGTTTCTTCCGTTTCTTGTAAACATTTGCGATTGCATTGTGCATGCCAGCTAAAAGGTATGAAATAGAAGACAGAGCACAGTCGCTCAACTAATTATTGTGTTTTGCGCATAATTTTTAACCGATTTTGCTCATCCGTATCTTATTAAAAAAATATTTTAATTATCTATCAAATGAGTATATATTAATAACTGTTGAAATAAGATAAACGATAAAAAATGACCTTGAAATGAAAAATTTCTGTTTTTTGTACTGAAAACCCAACTTTGCTCGAGTGGCGCAACGTCATTTTTAATCCTATTGGTCCAAAACTTTGGGAATATCATTTTTTTGGTCAATGGCATATTCCTAGGGGGTGCGCTCATTAAAAATCGCATTTTAGTTTTTCTGAGCCACCCTAGTGGCCCACTTATAATAAAAATAAATCTCTGGAACTCATCAAAAAAGATCGCGTAAACACTGCAAGGCTTATTGCGGTTCTTACTGGTCATTGGTGGTTAGGAACTCACGGAGAGAAACTGCGTATTCCCCATAACTCTCACTGCAGAAGTTGTGGAAACCCGCGGGAGAAAGAAACAATAATACATTTTCTCTGTGAATGCCCAGCTCTAGCATCCAGAAGACATAGGTTCTTAGGAAAATACTTTTGTGATAGTTTATCAGACTGCTCAATGGTAAGGATGAAAGACCTGTTAAATTACCTAAATTCGGTGGGATGGATTTAGTCTCTACTCTTCTATACTAGGGTTCTTGCGAGGAATGTGGTAACAAAACGGCGAAAAATCGCTAATTGAGGTACATTTGAAGTTATCTTATGACCTGCCACTGCAACCAACCAACCAACCATGCAAAAACTAAACATTCTTGTCTATTTCTACTAGGAGTTATTTAAAATTGAAATCAATACCGTATTTGAAATCATATTATTATTATTATTATTATGTGTACGTTTATATTCTTTATTATTCATATTTTCTCACTAATGGCGCTCTGAGAATTTGAGTGAAAAATTGAGCCTAAAAAGGGGCTACCAATCGAACTTGTTCCTCATGCACGATCATAAAGTCCATGCTAATAATAAATTGTCGACAAAATTGGCTACGATAAAAGCAGACTGTACCTTACAGTTTTACATTTGTTCGAACTTTTATGCCAGTCAATGATAATGGTTTTTAACGAAACTGCTTTTTATTATCGAATGTCAAAATGAATGACTCATAGTCATATTCCTGTTGTTGGTCATTACTGTTTGTTACCCGCTTCAGTTGTGATATGAAGATTGTGGGCAATTGATGTAGTAACCCAGCTGACGCCACTTTGTTGGTTTAAAGAGGCTTGATTTAGTTTAACAATGAATTATTCATAACCTCGTTAATACTGCTTCTCTGATCTTGATGTTTGTTTCTTACAAGAGAACTGTATGCCGAGGCAGTTACATGTATTGATTTTTCTATGCTCCATAAAGTCACCAAAGCTATCAATATATATCAAATTGCATGATCGTTTAATATCAGCAAAATCAGCAACGGAGTCACATAATCGAAACCGTATTTTTGTTTTAACGCATCCGCAAACGCTTTGTAGTTTTAACATTTGGCTGGAATTTGTTGAAAACTTCACTGTATCACTCTTTAACGGCAATAATTCGTAACAGTTGGTGTTTCAAATAGTAGGTAGAAAACTTCAAACATTGCGTTATGGTTGTTAGTAAGCCATTTACATGCTATTTAAATGCTATTTAGTTACTACACGTGTTATACATCTCGAAATTTCTACTGATTTATCAACAGATGCTTTTCTACTTTGCCTGAAGAATTTTGTCAATCGCCGTGGAGTGCCTGTTCGCATCAGAAGCGACAATGGCACAAATTTCATAGGAGCACAGTCAAAACTTAAGAAACAGGAGAGGTTGTTAGATTTTGACGCTATGCAACAAGAAACTGCTAAAAGTGTTGTGGAATGGATCTTTAACAGTTCTGCTAATCCATCAGCCGGTGGATGTTGGGAACGTCTTGTCCAGTGTACAAAACGAATACTACATCGACATACCTCTTACAGCAGACAGTCCGGAATCGCTTACTTCCAATCATTTTCTGGGATGCTTAAATTCCACTCCAACGTCATGTGAAGACGAAAAGAAGATTTACTTACGCAAACAAAAGCGAATTGCACAAAACCTTAAAAACCTATTCTGGAAACGTTGAATAAATAAATATTTGCCGCAATTATTGAAACGTTTATTAGAAACGTTTACCTCACTAAACCTAATACAACTGAACAATGGGCATAGCCCAACGTTCGATAATGGTAAAGGCGTCTCCTACATAGATCTCACCTTTGTCAGCCCGTCATTAGTAAGGGGTTTGCAA
>NC_051846.1:134389164-134415605 GCF_002237135.1 Teleopsis dalmanni | reverse complement strand
GGGCTGCTACATCAACAAAACGAACTACAGACTATTCTTTACAAAAAGTCCATCGATATATGTCTAATAGCAGAAACGCATAGTGTAGTAATAAATAGTGTAGTAATAAATGAACCGAAGCCTTACCTAATAAATAGATCTACTGACTGGGATTACTTTAGGCTACACCTTGAAAACACTCTTAATCTTAACTCTGATCTAAACTCCGCGACTGAAGTGGATAACGAAGTTCTTCTATTTACACAGCAGATTCAGAAATCAGCATGGATGAGTACTCCTCAGTTCTCTAAACACCAGATTAGACCAACTCTTCCAAAAGAAATTGATAACTAATAACAGATTACTCGCTGTGGAAAGCCGTGAAAGCAGTAAAACAACCTATAAAATATAATCCTCCTATTAAAGCAGATGGTACAACATGGGCCAAAAGTGATGAAGAAAAAGCAAATTAATTCGCAAAATTTCTTAAGGCAACATTCTCACTAAATGATGATGGAAATAATCTTCCTACTTCTAACTTAAATGCATTAAACGAAGCAATACAATCCACTTCGCAAGGGAAATAAAAAATGAAATAAGAAACATGAAACTAAAAAAGGCTCCTGGTTGGGATCAGATAACCGCTGAGATCTTAAACCAATTCCCTAACAAAGGAATAATCAAACTATGCAAAATAATTAATGCAGCTCTGCGCTTAAGACATTTCCCAATTTATTGGAAAGTAGCGGAAATACTTATGGTACACAAACAAGGAAAACCTGCTCATGATCGTATCGTCCAATTTGTTCTAACAGAAAATCAAATAGTTCCGAGTTATCAGTTTGGGTTCCGAAAAAAACATTCTACTGTAGAACAAATACACAGAATATGCGACAAAATCGAAAGAGCACTTGAAGAACAAAAAATTTGCATTGCAGTATTCCTAGACGTATCGAAAGCCTTTGATAAAGTTTGGCACAAAGAACTTGTGCATAAGATTGAACAGTGGTTTTCGAGACAAATATCCGAAATTATGTGGTCCTACTTATCTTGCCGATTCTTCAGAGTGAAATATAAAGATGCGTACTCAACACTTGAACCAATTGAAGCCGGAGTACCGCAGGGAAGTATACTTGGCCCAATTCTGTACCTAATTTACACACCTGACTTGCAAGTCCCAACGGAATGTGTCATTGCCACGTTTGCAGATGATACAACGATCCTTACCACTGGAAACACCATAGACGAATCAACAGAAGCAACCATTGATCACATTATGAATTGAACTAAAAAATGGAAAATTGAACTTAACCAAGCAAAATCTGTCCATGTAACTTTTACAAACAAAAAATCAACCATTTGCTTATAACTATGTGCAGTGATCGAATACCGTACTCAAACACAGCTAAATACCTTGGCATGAACTTAGATGCAAAGTTGAAATGGAAAGACCATATAAAGAAAAGATGAGTTGAACTAGAACCCAAATACAAAAATTTATATTGGCTTCTTGAGAAAAAATCACCCGTCTCTCTAAACAACAAATTAATGATATATAAGCAAGTCTTAGTTCCGGTGTGGATGTATGGAATCTAGTTATGGGAATGTGCGCCAAATTCCTCTATTCAAATCATCCAAAACTTCCAAAACAAAGTTTTAAGAAATTTAGTCAACGCTCCGTGGTTTATTAGGAATACTGACCTCCATCGGGACTTGAAGATCGAATCTGTGGCTGCAGTAATCCAAAAGTTCGCGGTAAAGCACCAAAAACAATTACAACAGCATCCAAACCAGACAGTCAACCATCTGTCTAATACATCTGGCCTGCTGAGGAGACTTAAACGAACAAAGCCTTCAGAACTACTCCCGAATTAGTAGTCTAATAATAATTTAGATTATTACTATTAACACTAAGTCTTTGACAACTTGACAATTCTAATAAGTATTCTGAAATGTGACAAAACTGCTTAATAGTTCTTTGTATGAACTAGTCGTAATCAAATGAAACATGTATTTATATTATTGTACATATTGTGTTTTAAATAATAAAAAAAAAAAAAATTATCATTATTGCATCTTTTCGAGTTACTTTCCAAAAATTGACATCTCCGACTCAAAAGTGTGTAGCAACTTTCCCAAGATGGCAATCACTCGAAATATTGCTGAGAATCAAAAAAAATTTAAGATTCGTTATCCACCTTAGACAACACTAGATGAATAATTATGGCGTTCAGAATGTCTGCTTCCGAACCTAAGTTTAGAAGTGAATCGAATAAAGCTGACACTGTATTTCTGAGTGCAATTGAGTCGCCATTCGCCATATTTTTAATAAAAACAGTGAATTAATGTGTTCCATAAAAATCAATACCTTTTTGTCATATCGCATTTGTAATTGCATTAAAGCCTTTGAATAATTTTCTTCGGTTATTTGAAATGGTTGTACTACGCTCAACGCCGCACCCGAAAGACAACTTAGAAGATAATTAAATTTATCAATTATTGTTATCGACGGATCGTTGTGTATTAGATTTGTGAAAGCAGAAAAAAAACGTTTGTAATCACTGTATTTACCATCAAATTTTGGCAATTTAGTAAACGACTATGATGTGAAGAGTTGTTTAAAATCGACGATTTCAATACACTTGATTCATGTATCGGGTTAATTTTATAATTGTTGATTGTTGACATAATAAGTGATTTAATGCTGACATATAGGTATGTCCTCTAATTTGCTACGCCTATCATCATCCGGACATGCTCGTTTAATTTTACTTTGTATTTGGTAACCTTCTGTAAAATATGATTCTAAAATTTCCAGTCGACATTCTGCACATTAATGCTTAGCATGTTTTGCTCCACTGATGTTCGCTCTTTGTTTGAGATTTGGCACAGCAACCAGGCGATATGGCATCACCCATTTAGTAGTTTTTGATTATTCTGGCAAGCAATAATTTTGGCTTCATTTTTGCTTTTTCTTTCTCTTCCTTCTTACTTGGATACTGGCAGAGTGTGCAAGCTTTTTTTGGCTTCGCGAAATATAAGTAATTTATAAGTTATTCTAGTCTAATTTTCATAAATTAAATAAATACATAAACTTTTGCGTGTGTGGAAATAATTGTGTTTGTTTTTTCATACAAAATTATTAACGCATTGTGAAACATCATATCTACCTGAAACAATCCAGCCCAAAATAATTTTCTGTAACGTTGATAATCCTAATCCAAGTTAGATCTGGCTCACTGACAGGACACTAAAAAAGCTTTCAGTGCCAAGCAGTAAATCAATACGGATTGATTTGTGAAATTGTTCGTCTGCAAGGTTAATATTTAGTGGTACGTTCCAAATTGAGATGTTTATCTCAGAATCTGATTGATACGCAATATGTGATGTCATACAAAATGTCAATGGAAGTTGAAAAGCCATGTACCGAGATTTGCTAGTAGTCGATACCTTTGATTTATTCATTGTAGATGAATGCTGTAAATTTCAATATTATGCTTGGTCATGGGTATGCGAAGTTTTTGAGCGAAATCATTAGTGATGAAATTCACTTGTGAGCACGAATCTAGTAGATTGAATAGATTGATGCAAATATAAAGTTTTTTAACATTGTCGAAACGGTCCGGAACGGACATATTGTTAAAGCGCTGACAACTAGTAATAATGTGATCAGTACTATCACACAACGAACAAGTGCGTTTAGTGCAAACAAATGAACAATTTTGACGAGATTGACGCTTGTCGATCTTTTTAGAAAACTTGTTGCCATTCCTACGAATGATGTCTTGGGAACGAAGTGGTAATTCAAGCGATTCAAGAAATTGACAGCATCTTTCCAAAACCTTAGCGCCTTCTTCCCATAGACGCAAAGAATTAAAGTCCAGAGATTTCTTCCACTTAGTTTTTGAACCATCATCCATCCAACTTAGAAGTCAACCAGGCTTCTAAGTTGGCTACAACTTTGCTTTGATGTATGTTGCAATTCAAACAGTGATGCAATATTTTCCATAAAAATTAGATTGCTATCATAGTGGGATTTTAATCTTTGCAGTGCCTTTGGGTAATTTTCATTACTTATTTGAAACGCCTTTACGGTATTCAGTGCTTGTCCATGTAAACAGTTCAAAAAACATCTTGAATAGATGTTTTAATGTTGACATATAGATCCTCAAGCTCGCCTCTCAAATTGTCTTCAGGTTCCAAATCTTCAATTCTGGTTTGATAGCTCATCAGCTGCGTGAAGTACGATTCTAGAATGCCTAAACGGCATTTTAGTTCAATATGCGTTAAAACCGTTGTGTCCGATTATGCATTTCGTTGTATGATGGTCCTGATCCGAGTTATATTCTTCTTCGTGTTAGCACGTTGCTGTTTAAGTTCAGTAGCCATAATAGCCAAATTAAATTCATGCAGATGCAAAATTAAAATATTGTAAACAATTGATATATCGAAAAATAAGAAAAGCAACAATAATTGCAATGGAATAAATCGAAAGCAGCAGCAAAATGATAAAATATAACAAAAAACAAAAAAATAACGTAGCAAAATGCACAAATTAAGACGAAGTCAAGAAGCAGCAAAGCATCGCAGGTGACAGCAAATGTAACAGCAAGACAGCGTAGTGAGAACTAAAGTGAGCAAGTGATGAAACAAAGTGTCGCAGCAAGACAGTAAATAAAGTCAAATCAAACGAAACGGCGACGATGGCCTTGAACTAAACACGAGATTTAGTTTAAATACAATTATATAGAGCACTTTAATAATTAATATTATTAGTATTATATTATTTAAGCACGTCACTAATTTAAGTGGGCGACGACAGTATGAGCCACGAAAGCAAGTACAAAATGTAGTGATAATCTAATTGCAAGAACCGTTGAACGAACGGCAGCGACAAAGCAACAAAACGCAATATGTAGTGAGCTAATTACACGAACCGTAGAACAAGCGGCAACAACAAAGCAACAAAACGGCGACAACGGCCCGAAAATGAGAATGTTCGAATTTTTATTATTAAATAAACAACACATACATTTAATTCAAAGTTTTTTTATAAAATTATATCACTTCAAAATATGCACTTTGTCAAATACCTATCGTGCCCCACATTGAGCGCCAAAAATGTACCGAGAAGAGTTTTTCTTAGTAAACAACAACTAAAAAATGAAAAAAGAAAAACAACTGATCTTTTTTTATTATATTAATTTACATTTGTGCAACAGGGTTGCCAATAGTACAAAAATTTCATTATTTATGTTAATTATTTATTTATTATTTTATGTCACTGAGAGTGTATTGTTACCCAATACCTTATATTTAAGATTTAATTGGCGTCTTTTGGCTTCAATATTATTTTAAATAAATGTCTTACAAGCCACACTTCATCAAATGCCTGTGCTGGATCAATAAAAACTGCCGTACAACATTGTTTTGAATGTAAAGCTAAGCGTATTTCGTTAGCGACTCTAAGGACCTGTTCAATTGTTCCATGTCCTTTGTGAAAACCAAATTGATGGTCCGGAATTAAGTTTTTAATTGGTGGATTTTCTACATCAGCTGAGATAGATATGTTAGGCTGGAAGTCATTGATTTGGAGATTTGCTGAAAAACATTCTGCAGGTGTAGTATCAGAGTAGTTTCTTTGTCTTTATCGCTACGCGCCCAAGAGTCATATTGTTTGCGTATAGGAGGTTCTCTTTGAATTGGGGTCGTCTCGCATTACGTTTAGCAGAAATAAGCATATTCAAGGTCGATGGAAAAATTGTTTTTTCACATTATCATGCTGGATAACAGTACAATCAATAGCATCGTCCAAATTCAGCGTTGTAAATATGCACTTACCGTATAATGAATGCGTGAAATCTTGCATGTTTGTAATGGGGTAGCGACTACAAGGTCGCCATAAGCCATTTCCTTTCCGTACCATATTTAGTGGGAGCAGAAAGTAGTTCACTGCTTCGTCATGTAGTCGACAGTTTGCAGTTTTTGCGGATTTAGTCGCCGTGCACACAAAAAAACAGGCTGACGTTTGGTGATAATTTGTTGACGAACTGTAGTCTTAAGCTCGTCGTTGCAGTTGTATGATGCACATTTGGTACTTACCTTCGTTTGATTATCGCTGAGGCATCTATGTTTCACATCTACCAACAGACCGAAGTGTTTCAAGAAATTAGCACCTAGGATTGGTTTGGAAACGTGGGCGATTGTGAAATTCCAGTCAATCTTTTTACAGTAGCCCAAATTAAAAGAACAGTTTGTTTCCTTAGGTTGATATAGCGGAACCGTTAGCTGCATAGAGTAATCGAGGTGTTGGTTGCAGCTTGGGATTCTTGAAACGAGACACTGATAATATGGAGGGGTCGGCTCCAATATCTATCAAGAATTTGAAATACGTATTTCGGTCGGTGATGAACAGGCGATTAGATATATTTGTAAATTGGACTTCATCGACCGCCTCGGATGAAGTCCCTACTGGTTTCCCTGTTGTTTGAAATTGCACGGTAAGGAACTATTTTTCGCCTCAGTACTGAAACGGTAGTGATAATAGCACATGGGATAACCTCTTACCTGACAAACAGTACAGTGAGGGACACGTCACTTGGGATCTGGTGTCCAAAATCTTGCGCTGTTTTTATCTCAGCCGCCTGTCTATTCAACGCCTCTATGGCTGCCATAATATGATCTTTGTTTTGTGTTTATAAGTTGATGAGGGCTACAGAATTGTAGTTTGCCATTTCTAATATAAAGTCTGCCTGTTGAGCACATTTGTTCACGTCTGCTTCGGAAATTGAAACGACTGCTCGTACTGCCTCAGGTAAACGGTCCAGCCACAATTGTTTGATGGCTCCAACACTTACAGTGACGCCGACTAAGGCGCGCATAGTTTGCAGCAGCTTATTGGCTTGTTGTCATCAAGTTGACAGTGGTTCATCAGTCGCTGCAGTTTTCTATTTTCTGAATCAACGAAAACTTCGATCAGTCGTATTTTGATCATCTCGTGTTTTGCAGTTGTTGGTGGAGCACGAATAATATTTGCAATATTTTGTAATGTAGCGCGCTGTCGAGGTTGCCAACTACGTGAGCGTATTTTGTTTGATCAGTCATGAGCCTGCATTGCGAAATTGCTATTCTATTTGTATGAAGTACAAATCAGGATCTCGTGTGCTGAATGCTGGCGCTTTTATTTCGATTTGGCAAATGTCGCCTCTAGGTTGTTCTTTTGCTATGACTCTTTTACATGACTCTCTGAATACGATTTATTCAATTAATTTACTTATATATTATTCCTCATTTCATAGGAATAATATATAATCTCCTCATTTCGCCTGCAATTTGATAGTGCTGCTAACCCTAATAGAGAAACTTCAGTGGAAAGGAAGGGAACACAAGAAATGAGGTGAGAAATCTTGGTCTGAGGTTGGCGACCTCTTATCAGTTATAAAATCTATTACCACGAATCCAACAATACTGATCAGAGAAGAACACCCCCAAGATATCGACCTACGCAGCGTATAAAGGACAACGATTTTAAATTAGCAACATGGAATATTTTGAGTATGCTTCAATCAGATAAAACAGCAGAAATAACTTTCGAACATAGAACGTATGACATTACAGTAGCGTGTCTACAAGAAATAAGGTGGAAGGAGCATGGCGAAATCAAGAAACAAGATTATAGCATTTTCTACAGCGGCGCCGAAATTCAAGGTCACAAAAACACAGGTTTTTACATCAACAAAAAAACGTGAAATAGTGTAAAGGCTTTCGAACCAATAAATGTACGTATGTGCTATTTGTGACTCAAAGGTAAAGTCCAAAATATATCAATTTTGTCGGTCTATGCGCCGACAGAAGAAAGTGAAGATTGAACAAGGATGAATTCTACGATAAAATGTCGAATGTATGCAGTATATTAAGTAGGTATGATATTAAAATACTTTTTGGCGACTACAACGCAAAGATCGAAAAGGAACAATCAGTAATACAATAAGTCGCAGGAAAACATTCGCTTCATGAAAATACAAACGATAATGGTATACGTCTATGTAACTTTGCCGAGTCCCAAGGACTATTTATAAGTAGTACATCAGCACAAGTGTACACATAAACAAACGTGGAGAATACCAGGACAAAATGATGCCAATCAAATTGATCATATATTAGTAGATTAGAGACATATGTCTTCAGTTATTGACGTACGATCTTACCGGGGTGCAAATTGGGACTCAGATCACTATATGGTTGTTGCGCGTATTCGTCAAAGGATATTGGAGAAGATTCCATAAACGCTGAACTGATCAAATATGCCGGAGAAGAGCTTCACAAGCAGATACATGAATTAATACTTCAAATCTGGAGAACAGAAAAAATGCCAGAAGAATGGTATAAAAGCTTAATAGTTCCTATCTATAAAAAAGGCGACAAAATGAGCTGTGCTAACTACAGAGGTATATCTCTTCTTAATGTTTGCTATAAAATATTTTCGAATATATTATATAAAAAACTAAACATGTACGCAGAAGAAATACTGTGAGCTTATCAATATGGTTTCAGAACCTGTCGCCCAACAACAGACCAATGCTTCGATAGGTCACAGATTTTCGAGAAGTATTATGCGTTCAACATTAACATATATTGTTTATTTATAGATTTTAAACAAGCCTTCGATAAGCTCAACAGAAAATATATTGATTACTATTTAAAAATCTTGGTATTCCGTAAAAATACATTAACTTAATTAATATGATTCTAATGCATGCAAAAGCTAAAATAATCCTGAATGGTGAACTTTCAGACAAATTTGAAACCAAATCTGGAATACGTCAAGGTGATTCTCTATCGACGCTCCTGTTCAATCTGACTCTACATGCAGCTATCAACGAAATAGATCAAGGTGGTACAATATTTTATAAATCTACACAAATATTCGCCTATGCTGACGATATCGTCATTATTGCAAGAAACAAGTAATATCTTCAAAGCGTTTTCATACAACTAGAGCAAGCTACAAAGTAAACAGGCCTCAGAATAAACGAAGGAAAAATTAAATACATGACAAAATTCCCCAAGATAGTCAAATCAGAATAGGCACCTACAATTTCGAGTCTATAAACGAGTTTAAATATCTAGGCGTAGTTCTCAGCACAAGTAAAGATGCGACTCTTGCAATATCAGATCTTATTCAAGCAGCTAACAGAGCATATTTTGCCCATGTCAAGCTTATGAAATCAACGTTACTTTCACTTCACTTCACTTAGTTGGCCATTAAGTTATTCGAGTAGCCTCCGCCAGACAGCCTGATTAGTTGCTTTCTGACGCCAGTTGGTAGTGCCGAGCGCCCCCAAATCGTTGGTCACCTGGTCCTTCTACCGAAGATGCGGACGTCCTCTACCCCGTTTTCCTCCTGCGGGTACCGAATCAAATACCTTTCTAGCCGGAGCACTTTCTTCCATTCGCACGACATGACCAAGCCAGCGTAACCGCAGAATTTTTATGCGCTTAACTATGTCAATGTCGCGGTATAGCTCATACAGCTCATCGTTCCATCTAATTCGATACTCGTCGCCAACGCGTAAGGGACAGAATTTTTCTCTCGAATGCTCCTAACGCCTTCTCATCACTGTTGGTAGTTGTCCAAGCTTCTGCACCATACAGCAGGACAGGCATGATAAGGGATTTGTAGACCGTTCGAATTATCGTTTCCATCATTAGGTTAAAGTAGTCACACGACAAAGAGTCACCCTGTCTGAAACCTCGTTTGGTATCAAACGGCTCGGAGAGGTTCTTTCCAATTCTAAAGGAGCTGGTGGTGTTGCTCAACGTCATTTTACATAGCCGTATAAGTTTTGCTGGGATACCAAATTCAGACATAGCGGCATAGAGTGTGCTTCTAGTCGTAGTGTCAAAAGCAGCTTTGAAGTCGACAAATAGGTGGCGTGTGTCGATTTGTTTTTCTTGAGTCTTCTCCAGGATTTGACGCTCTGTGAATATCTGGTCTAGAGTGGATTTGCCAGATCTGAAGCCACACTGATAAGGTCCAATCAGTTGGTTGACGATTGGCTTCAATCTTTCACATAGTACGTTTGACAGAACCTTACAGAACCTTAAATTCCAATCGCTGGGCATGCATTCATCCGACCAAATGTTGCGAATTAGCTGTAGCATGTGTTGAAAATATTCGCTTTTTATCATTGTGGCAACACTTATTGTTGTACATTTTCTTATTTTTTCACTTTACTTTTGTTTTGCCCTTCTTCTCGTTTTTAATCTCGTGGAGTGAACACGTTTTTTCTTTTTGTTCTAAAACTTAAATTGGATTAATAAAATACTCATATTAAATAAATGCACGTTTCTTATTTAATAAATTTAAGCTATAATAATCAAACTTCAACAGGTTATGGGCCCAGGAGCGCGATCACTAAAAAAAAATTACATTAATTGTTTTTGAATAAATTTTTATTTAAATAGCTGTATGGATAGTGAAGGTTCTCTGGTTCCTGTAGATTCTGCAATAGCGATTGATTTAACTAACAGTTTAATTGAAGATTTACAAGACAGCTGTAAAATAGCTGAGGTACAAGATATAAACATGAGTGAATCAAGGATGTATCATATACACCGTTTCAATGGACAGAATTACCAATTGTGGCGACGACAAATGGAGATATACATGAATGAGAACAAGCTCAACAAATATATTCTTGGAACAGAAAAAAGAACAGATGTAAATGGCATCCAATGGGATGACAAGGACGCGGAAGCACAGGCTTTTATTATGAGAGGAATTGAATTGGAACAACTAAAATATTTAACGGAATGTACTACGGCAGCACAAATGTGGTCGAAATTAAAAGCTGTGCATGCTGAAAAAAGTGAGCAATCAGCGCAAGTTTTACTTGAAAAATTTATGAGTACTAAAATGGCAGACGACGAGCTGGTAGTTGATTTCATAGCAGATATCATATCAATAGTACAACGACTCAATGATATGCAGCTAGAGCAAAAAGAACCAATGATCATTGCAAAAATTTTAAGCAGCTTACCAGTTAGATTTGACCATGTACGTACAGCATGGTATGCGGTGCCACGAGAAAACCAAAATATTGAACGTCTAACTGAGCATTTAGTAAACGAAGAAAGCCTCATGAATATAAGGGCAAATGGCGAAATGAACACTAGCAATGCAGTCTACTTTATAAGTAAAAGCAAACACAGTAACAATACGGCCAATGCAGTGTTTTCAACTAGTAAAGGAAAAGGCAGTACTGTAAAACGTAAGGGCAATTGTAATTATTGTAATAAACCGGGTCATTGGGCCCGTGAATGTAGAAAACGTAAAAAAGACCAAAACTATGCACATACTAAAAGGAACGAACCGCAAACTCTATTACTTCAAAGTGCGAATGAAAAAACTTGGCAAATGCAGCAAGCAGCTGACAGTGAAAATACGTATTTATTCAATTTGAACTCAACAAAGAATTTAAACAAGATTGAAAACGTATTCTATGCGGACTCTGGTGCAACTGACCATATGTCATTTCAGAGGGAGCTTTTAACAAATTTAGTTGCTGAATCTTGTAATGAATATGTAAAAGTTGGCGATGGCCGGCGATTAAAGGTAGAAGGTAAGGGTGACATTGAGGTACGTGGCAATTCAAACATTTTGCATCTTATTAAAAATGTTTTGCTAGTTCCAGAATTAGATAAAAATTTTATATCAATTTCAAGAGCAACTGAAAGAGGTGCTAGAGTGACATTTGAACCAGGTGGTAAATACGTTTATTTCATGAATGGAGACTCTCTGATCACGGAAGGTGAAAGTGAAAACAGACTTTATCGCTTGAATTTGAAACCAGTGTTGACATCATCTTTAAATGTTTTGACATCCGAATCTGCAATGCTGTGGCACGAGCGTCTTGGACATGTTAACTTTGCAACACTTAGGGATATGTATGCACGTAATGTAGTTTGTGACTTACGCGTAGCAAACTTCCATCAAGAGAAGATATTTTGTGAGGGTTGTGCCTACGGCAAACAACACAGGCAGTCATTTCCAAAAAGTGGCGCAAATCGCTCTGAAAAAGCGGGTGAAGTATTCCATATGGACTTATGTGGAAAGATGAGTATGCCATCAATTGGTGGATCGTATTATTTTTTGCTTTTGAAGGATGATCATTCACGTTATTGTTTCATTTATTTTCTGAAAAGCAAAAAAGATGTTTTTAAAAACTTAATGCATTTTCTAGCAGATGTTCAAGCGGATGGACATTCAATTAAACGAATACGTTCGGATGGTGGACTTGAATTTTGCAACGAAGAAGTAAATAATTTTTTATTAAAAAACAACATCAAGCACGAAGTCACAACACCAAGAGCACCCGAACAGAATGGATTCATTGAGCGACAAAACAGAACAATAATTGAAAGTGCGAAATCTATGCTTCACAATAGAAAGTTACCATTAAATTTATGGGCTGATGCTACACACATTGCAGTTTATCTAAAAAATAGAACACCTTCAGATGTGATTGGAGGATGCACTCCATTCGAATTGTGGTTTAAAAGGAAACCCTCAGTGGCACACCTCCGTGTTTTTGGTAGTGATGTGTATGTTCATATTCCAAAAGAGCAGCGTACAAAATGGGAAAAGAACTCGTTTAAAGGCATTAAGGTCGGCTACAACGAAGGTAGTAAAGCTTACAGGGTGTACGAGCCTACAAATAGAAGGGTGATTATTCGTCGTGATGTCATATTTAATGAAACGCCTGCTACAGTCAACGAGGTGTATGAAAAATGCGATATAAATAATCGCGTTGATGACGGTGATAATACAAAGACACAAGAGGTGCAACAAAATGTGAAATCACCAGAAGTCATAAAATCTCCAATATTAACAAGAAGTCCATTTCAAACAAGAAGTGCAATAAAGGCACAAAATCCATCTCAGTCAATACCAGTAGCTGAATTATGTGTTGCATATGTTGAACCATTAACTCTTGAGGAGGCATTGTCTAGCAAAGACTACGATAAATGGACCGACGCAATTAGCAAAGAAATTCAATCATTGGAAACCAATAAGACCTGGATTTTAGTGCCTCGCACAAATTACATGCATGTAATTTCAAACCGTTGGATTTTTAAAAAGAAGTTTAAAACTAATGGTGACATTGAAAAATACAAAGCTCGTTTAGTGGTGAGAGGATGCTCACAGAAATATGGCGTCGATTACGATGAAGTTTTTGCACCGGTTGTTAGATATGAATCGGTAAGGACGGTTCTTGCAATTGCTGCGGCTCGTGATATGAACATCATACAGTTTGACGTGAAAACTGCATTTCTACATGGTAATTTAGATGGAGTTATATACATGGAGCAGCCAAATGGTTTTGCTAAAGACGATCGAGTTTGTTTACTGAAAAAGAGCTTGTATGGCTTAAAACAAGCTTCAAGGCAATGGAACAAACGAATTGTACATTTTCTCACCAATTTTGGTTTTAAGCAATCGTGGGCAGATCCATGCGTATTTACATATGAAGTGAATAACGATGTCTTATATTTATTACTTTACGTTGATGATGGGCTTATATGTGGTCATAATACTGAAATCATTAAAAGCTTACTGCATAATTTACATAACGAATTTGAGATAACATATCACGAAGCAGAGTTTTTCGTTGGATTACAAATTAAAATTGATAAAGAAAAACGCACATTAAAATTATTTCAAAAGGTGTACTCAGAAAAAGTTTTAGAACGTTTTAATCATTTGAATTGCCATCCTGTGTCAACTCCAGCTGAAGTCGGAATGAATTTTGTAAAAGACGACAAAACTAACAACAAATCAAACATACCGTATCGTGAAACTGTTGGATCACTTATGTACTTAATGATTTGTACCAGACCAGACATTGCTTATATTGTTTGAGTTTTAAGCAGATATCTTGAAAAACTCTCAGAAACACATTGGCAAGGAGTGAAGAGGATTCTGAAATATTTGAAAGGTACAGTTGATTATGGCATTCATTTTAAAATGCATTCAGAGCACATACAGTTATCAATGTACTCTGATGCTGATTGGGGCGGCGACAAGGATACTAGGCGCAGTATTTCTGGTTGGGCTGCATTCTTAAATGGTGGAGCAATTGCTTGGAGCTCACGCAAACAAACAATTACTGCTACATCAACTACGGAAGCAGAATTTGTGGCACTTTGTGCAGCTACTAAGGCAGCGAATTGGCTTAGGCAGCTTTTGTGTGATTGTGGGTATGAACAGCGTTCACCAACAATTGTTTTTTCAGACAATCAACGTGCGATTACACTGGTCAAAAATCCCCAGTCTTCGAAACGAACGAAACATATTGACATTCAATATTTCTACACTTGTGACATGCAGGATCAAGGTAAAGTTGATGTGCAGTACAAGGAGACGAATGAACAGTTAGCAGATGTATTTACAAAACCTTTAAGTAAAGAAAAATTTTTGTATCTTATCAATAATTTTGTTAATATCTAAGTAAAAATTTAATTTCTAAAAGCGAGAGGGAGTGTTGAAAATATTCGCTTTTAACATTGTGGCAACACTTATTGTTGTACATTTCTTATTTTATCATTTTACTTTTGTTTTGCGTTTTTTCTCTTGCGTTTTTAAATCTCATGGAGTGAGCACGTTTTTCTTTTTTCTAAAATCTGAATTGGAGTAATAAAATACTAATATTAAATGAATGCACGTTTTTTATTTCATAAATCTAAGTTACAATAATCAAATTTCAACAATAATTAATTGAAATTATAAACATCAGGAAGAAGTTCAAATAATATAAATATATATATTGTTTAATATATGTGAACAAAAAAAAATTTTTTTTTAATATAAGTGTATATTGAGAGCGGCAACTAAAAATTGTTTTTACCAATAACAAACGAAAATAATAATCATATTACTAATTACCACAGTGTTTTTTATATTATTTCACATCTGAAACACAACATATTTTTGGCGCAGCCGTCGATCTTGATAAAAAAACCTATAACATTATTGGCGCAGCCGTTCTTTGTCAAAACATATAACATTATTATAAAAACCATAACGTTATTGGTTTCGACCAGTGGTTTTCCATAAAAAATCATAATACCGCAAAGTCTAAACATAAATCCCATAGAACATCATTTGGAGTCCAAATTAAAAAAACACAGATTTTCAAACAAGCAACACATGCTACAGATTCTAATGGACGAATGCACTAATATAGATCTAACTATGACAGTAAAATTACTCCAATCAATGTCAAAGATATTAAAAGAGGTAATAAAATGTAAACGACATATAACGAAATATTAAATTGTAGTTATTAGTACCAAAACTGAAGTCTGTTGCATAGAATACTTTTTTTGCTTTATATTTTGGTGCTCCGCAATAACATGGGTTTTTTTGTTATTCTATTTTTAAATTTTTTTTTAATTTTTTTGTTTTATTTTGTCGTTGCAACATTTTACAAATATTTAATGACGAATACTTTTTTGACCGTTTTAGATATGTTTTATTAGAGATAGTTGATTTTTGTTCATAAAACAAGTAAAATACAAAAAAATAACTTTTTGAAATTTCTTTCATATAATACAATAGGCGCTTTCGGCAGCTTTTACGTGTGGCAAAAAAAAGCGAGTTGCTTGCTCAAAGTTGCTGAAATGTACTCAAAACTACACTACCTTCTAAGCACCTAGTTGTGAAGTGGCCAACCATTTAGGCAACTACAGAAAAAAATGTTACCAAGGCAATAAGTGAATTATTGTGAGCATTCATTCGTACTTTCAACGAATATTTCAATCATGTCAAAAGATTGTAAAAAAAAATTCAACAATTAAAAAGTTTCACAAATGTTGAAAATGAAATATTTTAAAAATATGCAAAATTGTAATTTTAAAACTATGTATACAAACATTTTTAGGAGTATGTGAAGAAAGTATAATTGAAAGCAGTTTAAAATTTTCAACTTATTAGTTACTAACAATTATATACTTATTGAGGCATAAATATTCTAAATTATTATTAATTTTGTTTTTGCTTTTAGCTCATTATATATTTTAATTATAGTATTATTAATTATTTTTACACAAAATGTAATTTGCTTGCATTATGCAAGACTTGCTGTTTGTATAACATAACATTTGACAGATTGCTAATAACAGTGATGCCAATATCCTCACTTGGCGCTCATAGTAAGCAACTTGCTGTTTTTTTGCCACACTTAAATACTGCCGAAAGCACCTAATATAAAATAGTAAAAAATTTTAAAGAATTTCTGTACATTATATATGTAACAGGTTGGCATCACTATAATCATGACAGGTAGCAATAGTGACAGAAGAGAAGCGAAGCAGTTGTTGACAATTGGTGTAAGGAGTCGGTCGGAGAGTGTATTGCGATAAGCGTTGAACATTTAACAAGCAATAATCACTGAACATTTAACAAACAATATTCACTTAGCATTTAATAAATAATATTTAGAACTTAATAATAAGCGTATTAATATTATTTCTTACATATATAACGTTTAAATTATTGCATATGAATATATAAACGATACTTATACAAACTGAAAGGTACAAATTTGTCTTCTTTATAAGTTACGTATCAAATCTTGTATGAAAAATCGTTTACACAATTTTGACGTAAATTTTACCGAATAAATTCATCGAATAAGTTTATCAGTTGTCAACACAGAGTTGCATTTCAACATAAGCAACTCAACAAAAATATCTTTCGGTATTTTATTTAAGTATTAGAAATGAAATATTTAACTAAGTGCGTTTATATAAAAGTGTACGTAAACGCATAAAATTATACTTTTGATAAATTTATATGCTTAGATACACAAATTTTCTTCCAGAGTTGTAAAAAAAACAGCATTTAGTCTGGTTGAAACAAATTGCCATTTTTAAAATATGTTAAAAGCTTATTTTTGACATATGTTTTTTCTGTGTTATGTACATTAGGCCTTTTCTTTTGTAAGCATGTCGCAAAAGAACAAATCATATAAGCACCACTTTTCATGGCAACTCTGTTCAAAATGGAGATTTTGTTAGGCTTGTATGTGCAATAAAGTGAAATTTTGAAAATTAATAATTCTTTGCAATTATTGATAAGAATATTTTTTTTACATGATTATGAATATAATTTTTCGTGCCTTTTAACAGCAAAATAATACATAGAAAAAATAACGTATTTGTTACGAACAATGACGACACGTAATACGAATAATTAATGAAATCATTGGTTGACAGATAACTGGACATTTCATATGTACTTCCAAAAATCGTTCACAATAGACGAATTTTTAGTGTTAGCAACTAAGTGATTTAAGCTGCTTATTAGTTAAACAATTTCAAAAAGGTTGGACTTATGGTAGCATTACATAAAACGACTAAAACGTAAAGCACTGTGGCAGCATAATTAAAAAGGAGAAAAACACAAAACGACGCTTTAGATATTTTTTGGACAACGCTCTTTCGACATACTTGGCTTGCATTTCCGTAGTTGCATAAACAAAAGTATTGGCGGTAAAAATTATCAACGAAGTCATTGAAATAAATCTGTTTAAGAGTTAATTAATAGACAAAGCAAAATCGAACACACATAGTGCAGTTCAAAGCAGTTCAGAAGTCAATTCAGAGCAGTGTTCAGCATACGTTGCGCAGCAACATTATATAAGCGAAATTAATGGTTTAAAATTTTGTACATAATTAATAAATAATAAATAACATTTCCATTAAAGATTAAATAAGCGAGCATTCTTGTTGTTTCATATGTTATTTTTAAAATAAGCAGTTGCTCTTTTGTAATAGCTTACAAAATACAAGGCATAACATAAAACATAAGAATTGTATAAACATTATAAATTAATTAATTTAACTAAAACAAAACAAAATAAATATTAGAACGGCAATGGTTAGCACTTTTATCTTATATTTATATTTATTTATGTATTTGAATTTTTTATTAAATGAAATGCTCATATGTATTTTGCGGATGATTGGAATTTCGCAACATATTTCCAGTGAACATTCACAATAGACTGATTTTTGAATTTGACTGCATTGAATCTGAAAACGCTAAACTTAACTTAATAGTTATCTAGTTTTGCAAAAACGATTTTTTTTTGAAATGCCTTATGGACGGTTACTTAAATGATTATAGTTATTTTATTTAAAAAAAAATTTTAATTTTAAGAATTGTATAAATATATTAAGCAAAACAAATTTTCTGCATTAGTTTGAAAAAAATATAGGTACTATATATAGGTACTTTTAATTTTAATTCAGTTGTTTGGTGATATAAAAAAGAAGTAGAAATTTTGCTGATAATTAAGTAAATGTAATGTTAAGAAATATTTACGAGTATTTACTTTACGAAATATATACTCGAATACGGAACAAAATAGGTTAATCAAATTTTATGAAATCGATTCGGATTTTTAAATTACAATAAAAAATTGAACAAAATCACAGTAAAATGATAGAAACGGAACGAATCATATTTACCACACTTTCTGTGTTATATAAACATTTTTCATTAACATTTAATTGATCAATTTACTTTTAATTATTTAAATGTAAATCAGTGATTTTAAGACATATATCAAAACATAACAGTTATTTTAAAATGTTCAATATTTTGTAAATATTTGTTTATGTTTATAATCATTTTATCAACAATAAAAAAATTTTCAGAATAAACAAATTATAGTTAAATTAAATTAAATCAGATCTTGTATACATTTCATATAAATCATATTTTATAAAATATAAATAAAAGCAATTGTATATAACAATATACAATTGCTTTTGGCTTCATATGCATCCACATTAAACTTTTGATTTCTCACATTATTAGTTTGCTACTCTTTTGCTGTTGACACTTGACCGGCTTTACCACTTACATTCAATAGTCAACCATAAGGACTATTTTGTCATCAGAATTCGAGAATGTGAAAAAATAAAGTGAAGAGTTAAACACAATAATATTATCTGCTACAGTACACAAGTTTTCAGAATACATCTCTATAACACCTATTTTATATACCGACGCCTATATTGATGCTACAACAAAAAAATTTACAGAAACATAGAAAATGCAAACTGAATCTTCAACCAACATATTTTTGAACGCGGCTTCGGCAATATTTCTGTGCTTCGATTTAAATAAACTGTAAAGTTCAACCGGCTGCCATGGCATGTTAACCATCGTGCTAACATTAAATCGTTATGTATAAATACCAATGAGTGCCTTAACTGCAGTTGTACTTCTTCAAATTACTGTTTTCTTTCTTACACTGACTTCAGTACTACTGACTCCCGGCTTCTTCCCTTTGAATTGTCTAAATTATTTCAATTAGACCCAGACTAATTTAAATTGCATCCATCTACATTCCTCCCTTATAACATATTTCTTCTTATCAATCTACATAAGTCCACATCCATATTAACCAAAATATTCATCTTTATGGTCAACAACAATTACGAGAACAGCAAAAGCAAGAGGGTTTCACAGAATATTACTATCATCATTTCGCGCTCTGTCAGAAGTGAAATACTTCAAAATACTCTTACATCATTTCCTAAAACAAATCAAACATTTTAAATGTTAGATAATGAAGTGGACGCATGCGGTTTTGACGTCATAAAATAATGAATAAGTTGAAATAATAACATGGTAGTATAAAAAATTATTCAAATTTGGCTTGCTGCAATCACAAATTTTGTATAAACCTTACGCTTGCATATAATCAATTATATATCAGTACATCGCTGTATTGAAAAACTATATCAATAAATAATATCTGCAAAAATTAATTTGTAAATACAAATAGTGTACCTGTCCGTCATACATATCCTCATCGATACGCTGCACAATTATTCGTTGTTCAGCTAGTTCATCGTTTATCCAATCAATAAGAACTTGTTTCAATTTAACAACATCGGGATCATTAAGAGACTGAGGATCTATAACAGCTCTTTGTTCAAGATCCCCTTTAATATGAAAATTATATAATTAAACACACTTTTATTACGTAAAGTTACTTACGCAGTTCATAGTCTTCTGGCGGAATATCATACTGGTTAGGAGACCCAGGAGAATCAATTGCATATTTTCCTTCATCTTGAATTTTTTGCACTAAACACCAAAAAAAAATTAAATATATTATTCGACAGAAATGTAAGAATCTGAGTATAAGTATGAGCAATATATACATACACATGTAAATCCAAACCTTTTAGATATTTTTATTGCTTTTTATAATTTCGAAAATACGTATTTTCGAAGGAACATATGTACAGCGGTCAAAAAAGTATTGGTTATTAACTAAATTTTTATAAAATGCTATAATAACAACAAAATGGAACACAAAAATTAAAAAAAAATAATGCAGTTTTCAACGTTTGTATTGTGTTTATTTGTTGTAATTGTATTTACTCCAAAAATTTAAATAACAAAAAAAACAATTATATTGCGAAACACTAAAATTAAAGCAATTAAAGTATTCGTCATTCATGCAACAGATTGTAATTTTAGTAACAATAACTAAAATTTAATATTTTGTTAAACGTTCTTTACGTTTTAGTACCTCTTTTAAACGCTTTGGCATTGATTGGACTAATTTTGCTATCATAGCTGGATCTATATTAGCCCATTTTTCCATTTAAACCTATTGCATCAATTGCTTGTTTGAAAAGCTGCGTTTTCTTAATTTGGACTCCAAATGAACCCAAAGATGTTGTATGGGGTTTAAGTCTGGACTTTGCGGAGATGTTTTTATCCCTTTTCTGCAGTTCTATAATAACCAAAGCTTAGTGTTTAACGCAGAATGCTCTGTATCATTATCCTGATAGAACTGAAAATCATACCCAATGCCGTTTTTCTGGATTTTGCATCAAGTTTTTCTTTAATATATATATATTTAACTTATGATCCATTATTCCACTTATTACTTCAATATTTCACACACCAGATGTCGACATACATCCGCAAGTCATATCACTGCCACCACCATGTTTAACAGTAGTAACTGTATTGCGTTATTGCAGTTCCGTATTTTGCTTTCTATACACAATTACCTTGCCTTCGCATCCAATAATGTTGAATTTACTCTAACCAAAAAAATCACATTGTGCTAGAACATGTCTTTTACATGTCTTTGCAAATTGTAGCCATTTGATTCTATTGATTTTGTTTACACATGGTTTCTTTGTTAAGTTCTTCCTCTATAACCATTAATTTGAAGCAAATTCCGAATAGATTGTGGTGTGACCTCTTTTCCCAAATATTTCTAAATATTATTACAAAAACTTATGGCATTTGCTTTAGAATTTTTTTAAACTAAATACCGCTCATCCGCTTTGGAAAGTACTTTAAACCGACCGGATTTTTGATGGTTTTCGACCGATTTTGTTTATTTTCATTTTTTATAATATAATGAATGGTGGTTCTTAGACTATTTGCTATTTCACCAAATTTTTTTTACTTAATCCATTTCTATAATGTTTAATGTGCAGCTTAATGCATAAATGACGAATGCTTTTTTTGCTTTATTTTTGGTGTTTCGCAAAATAATTGCTATTTTTGTTATTTTATTGTTAAATCTTTGGAATAAACACAATTATAACAAATAAACAGAATACAAACGATGAAAACTGTATTATTTTTTTTAATTTTTTTGTTTCGTTTTGTTATTACATTTTATAAAAATTTAGTTAATGACGAATTCTTTTTTCGACCGCTGTATGTATGTATTTAAATGTTAATTTCATTGCAATGGACTTTAGTGACTGTTTTAATTCCATTTAATAAAAAAAACGACGTATATGTTTGCCCTAAAAGGCTATTTACTGTTAGATTAAAAGATTTGTAATTTATTTTGTCTAATTCTCAGTTATTTTGGTCTAATTTTATGATACAAATATAAAATACTTTTATTTAATCATTTTAAACGTAGGACATATTCAGAAGTATCTGAAAAATATGTTTTTAATATACGTGATAGACGTATTTATTTTTATTTTTCATTTGTACTCATTTTGATAACAAAAACCAAATTCTTATATATAAGATAAAAATGGTGTTGAAAATTTATCTTTGATATTAATATTGTATACCTAATAGTAATAAACAAAAACAGATGATTAAATAAAACTGTACTTCATTTATATTCTTAAAATCAGAATAGCTTAGAAAAACAAACTATTTAATGAAATAAACTGATTAAATTTTATGAACGCTTTGTTAATTTCATAAATAAATATGGCGTTTTAAAATTTGTTTTTTACAATTCGGCAATTTACCAAAAATCATTAAAAACGAATATCTGCATATTCCAAAACACCAACCAATAATAAGTTTATTTTAATAAAAAAAACTGTTCATTTTCATAATTAGAACTAATAAATAGCATTTCATGCCTGCATTTAACGACAGCACTATATTAATTAAAATAAACAAAACGTACACAAATACCTCGTTAAGTCTAAAAAAAAGTGACGTAATTTCGTGTATTTATAGAAACATTTCCAAACAAGTGCACACAAACAAACCATACAAAAAACATTGTTTTTATACCTTCCTTCGATACCTTCTTTCTGCCTAATGTACTAAATCTATCCCAGAAACTCTCTTCTTTTTCCACCGCCTTTATAGTAGGACCATGGTATGGAGATTTCGAACGATTCGTTCCAGCCATGACTCAAGTCAACAAATAATTTATTGTCCCCACAGCAGCATATAATTAATCGTCAGGCACCCATACAAACCATAAATACACTTACCAGCATACTGTCATGCACTGTTTGACAGACGGCATTATGACGCGTGTCGATTTGTGTAACGGAACGTAAACATAATTAAGCAAAAAATACCATGTTTTTTGTATTAAACCACAGGAATTCCCTTGTACTGCATTCACACGATAGTTTCGTTTGTAATTTAAACACCAATTGGCAGGTAAGATTTTAAACTGACATCTGCAGGCCGATTCCACTAATCACTATCGCTAAATCTCCAATCTCTTCGCTTAAATTCTTAAATAAGAAATTCGCTTATTTTAGGAGGATTAGCGATTATGCGATTCGGCTAACAGAATCTCTTCGCTACATTTATCTGGCGATGCGGATAATGCTGAAATGCACTGAAATGTCAAATAAATACAAAAATTGTAAACAAATGTTAGCTTTTGGACTTATAATTTAAATTTCAAATTTAAAAGCACATACTTCAACAAAAAAATATTTAGCAATTGTGAAATTTAAATTAATATTCAATATAACATTGGTGTGTAAATTAATTAAATAATGAACTTTTTGATAAGAAGGAGATTTTTTTTTCTGGTGATGTGAGAGATTCACGAAATCATTTACGTTGGAAAAGAAAATGTTTGCGAAATTCCACAGACCTCTTTGCTGTATCTGATGAGCGTTTTATTGAAATATTTCGTCTTTCGAAATATTTATGTAAGCTTTTCATGGCGGAAATAACTCTGTCGACGGCACATAATAATTATAATGTGCAACATCGAAAGGCAAGAAATTGCATTGAGCGTTGTTTCGGATTATTAAAAAGTAGATTTCATTGCCTTAGCAGCGAAAGAACTTTAATGTATGATCCTGAAACAGCGGGCAAAAGTGTTAATTCATGTTTGGTGCTACATAACTTCATTATTAAACATAATATAATGAACGAAGTTAATGATGTTGACTGCGCAGAAAACACGGACGAAAAAATAAATGAAGATAATGACTTTGAAACACAAGAACCCGTCCCTGAAGCGTTTCTAGCAAGAGAGGAAATAATCAATAATTATTTTCAATATTAATTGGGTTTTATTTAATTGACTTTTTATTAAAACTTTAAATATATATTTATTTATATTGTTATTATTATTTTATTAATAATAAATTGTTATTATGACCAATATTCAACAGTTTTTTATTAATACTCTGGCCTTAGGTCGTTAATTTAACACATAAAAATTACACTTATAAATTTGTGTTAAATATTTAATTGTATTTTAGTTTTTATAAAAACTTATTTGTATTACAAATATTTGGGTCCATTTGAAGACCATCTTTAGTGTTCAATGAGGAAGAAAAACCTTAAAAATAAACAATTATTTCATTAATAAAAAAAGCGCAAATTTCCACATCACCCTTGAGGTATTGCACATAATGCGTTAACCACGAATTCCATCATAAATATCTGAAAATTAAATAATAAATAAAATATATTAAATATTATATGTATAAATATGTATATAATTATTCATTTTGTTCACTGTTTCACTTGCAATTCATTTATTTTAGGTACAATTTCAAAAATGAAATATGAAAAATATAATACATTTGTTTACATTTGCTGAACACCAAACGCACTCTCACTATATTACTGCCACAAAATTTTTGTAATATTAATTTTTTTTTTTCATTTTACTTTAAATGCAAAATTTATTTCTATCACAATAACTTAATTAATAAATAAATATGAATATTATACTAAATACGTACAAAATAATTGCTTAATTTGTTTAAAAAATAATATTTTCACTTTAAGCGACAGCAAAAACCTAGTCGCCTAAAACAATCAAATTAGAAGAAATTTTAGTCGTTTTTAACGACATTTACAGATTGCCAATTTAGCAGAATACGAAATTTGGGGATTTAGCGATTTTCCGGAGAAATCAGCTGTTTTTGAAAGTTGAGAAAATTAGCGAATAGAAATTAAGCGTAATGAGTTAGAAGAATCGCAAAAGTCGCTAAAATTCTTTAAATGCATTTTAGTGACTTTAGCGATAGCGATTAGTAGAATTGGCCTGCTGGAGTCAAAAAGTAAAAATATTAATTTACACGGCAAATTATTATAATTTGATTGTCAGAAAAGATTGTCATATAGAAATTTCAGTTGTTAAAATTTCAAAAACGCCGAACTTTGCAAATATTTTGATTATAGTGCAAAAAATAAATAATTTAAATAAACTATTTAATTTTTAATACTGAAATCATTACAGAAAAAAAAAAATAAAGGTGCAACAAAAGAATTTTTAAATAAAATGAAAATTTCATTACTAAGATGTGAGAAGCACTTAGAACATATTAATAAAATGCAACACGAGTACCCAAATAATGTAATACTAAAGTGTTTGACAAGTTTAAGTACAACTGTAGCTAAACATATGAGACGTGATTGCTATTATATTTTGGTTCGTTATTGAAATTTTTTTTTTTTGTAAATATTTAGTGTTATAACTCATTTTGTAATTTTTCTGCACGTTCATCTAAACGGCGTAAAAGATTGTTTTTTCTTTTAGTTTCATAATTTTTTCATTATATTCTTTTATATTCGTTATAACATCCAAAATTTCCTCTTCATATGATCTGTTTTTTTAGCTTTTTATACTGGAACAGTACGCATACGATGGTGACAATGGTACACGATGGTATGCTGGAAGTGATGGTGTAGATGACGGCTATTGAATATTAAGAGCTTTTAATAAAATAATATGTCAAATAGTTTTTATATTTGTTACTGGGCTTAGCTCGTTCATTTAACAAATAAATTCATGAAAATGTTTTTTAAATAAAATAAAAAATTACACTTTTGTTAAACTGTGTTAAATATTTAGTTATATTTTATTTTTCATACAAAATAATTTATATTACAAATATTTTGGTCTACTTCTTCCTATCTTCAGTGTATAAGATACTAAACAAAGAAAGAAAATAAATATTGAAATACATGTAAATAAACATATAAACATATATCCCATACAAAAAACCAAAAATGACAAATATTGTCGTCTCTCTCAATGTCGTCTCAGAACAAGTTTAAAACGCTAAACGACCACAATCAAAATGGAAAAGAAATAAGGCGATGTTTAATTCGAATTTTAAGCAAGTTTTATTTTAACTTATGAACTAAAAATAAAAACAACAAAAAATTTTTACTTATATAATTTTATATAATTATATTTTAAATAATTAAAAAATTTATATTGTGTTATATTATATTAGGGTACTATATAATATTAAGGTTTTATTTTTCGTTTTCATCAAGTGCGTGCGCAAAAAAATTCACTCTGTTACTTTCAAACAAAAAGGGTAATGATAATCTTATTAAAAAGAATCGAGACATTGAATCTAAAACAAAACTTAAAACAAAAAATAATAGTTTCCGAATATTAAATAAATAAATAATAAGTTATTATATTCATTTCTTTTAGTAAAAAAATAAATTTTTGCTTTGTTTTTTGAATTTATTTACCTCTTAAACAAATACATTTGAAAACAGCTGGTAGAGGCAGCAAATGAAACATAAAAGCTCAAAATAATTTATATTAAGTGTTGTAAAAGGACAGAACACTAAACTAATCACAGCTCACGAATTTGTGTTTTTGTGTAATTGTGTAGTTAAGGAATAACCTTAT
>NC_051846.1:134374468-134389064 GCF_002237135.1 Teleopsis dalmanni | reverse complement strand
ATGCAGATCAAGACAAGAGTGCATCAATTGTGCCAGAATATATTGATGTTGTGCAAAAACTGATAATGCAAGATCATCATGGGACATACCGTGAGATAGTAGGCTTACCGTACGATAACTTTTACTACATATCTTCATTAGAAGAGGACAAATATTAGTGCTAGTGAAAAATCAGTAGAATATATTTATCAAAGATCTAACATACCACTTACTTAATATTATATAGTAACTTTATTTCGGGACATTGGACATGCTAATGGCGTCATCGAAAAGAACATTTTTTTCTTTACAAATATAAATATTTAAATTAAAACATAAATTTTTGTATCATCTCTTGGTCTATATAGTTAATTTATATGGTCATCTCTTTGACTATATACATTTAAATAATTGAATTTAATGGCCAACTTTACTTTTAATGGAATGTATTCATATTATGCAGTAAATTACTTCTACGTATAGGTTAGTTCCATTTCTTAACAAGAGAGAATAGATCAAGACCAATGATTTGGCAAAATTAATTGTTAAGTTATATTATTTTCTGTGATGATAATTTAATTCTAGTTATTAAATTAAACTTGGAATGGTTGTAATACATTTTATCTAAATAGATTTGGAAAAAATGTCGAAATGCGATATATTCATTTTTTCCGTTTTTTTTTTGGGTTTAGATTTATATATCACTTACACTTTCTAATGCCATTTCTTCGATTTTAGGTTAACTACTTTAAAGGAGTGAAGAAAATATTTTATGTTTTGTAGAAAACACAACTATTTTGAGATGTTATCAAAAATTTTATTAAATCCACCAAGAGAACATAATTTGATTAAATATCAACAAATAAATAATTACACTGCGATTATATTTTTTTGTCAACAAATATGTTAAAAAACACAGTTTTGCAAAGAGAATAAAAATAAAAAATATTTATAGAATAATGAAAAAAAATTAAAATTCATTACAAAATATATTTTTTTTTTCTTGATGTTCATAAACAAATCAATGACGTCACATGTAAAGATAGCAAAAAAACGGATACCGCAATTTCAAATTTTTATTTGTAAATGTTAGCTTTAGTATGTATTTTGACTTATAGGTCCAGTACTTCTTCCATTTAGGATTTTTGTTTAATTAGAGTTTTATTGAAACAATGCCTGAAAGTGCTTGAAGTTGAAATAACTTTATTTCTTTTGATGATTTCAAGTGAATTTGGGGATATTTTTCACATATTTAATAATAATTTAATTTATTATTACTTGGATCAACGTTTTTATATTTCTTATTAAAGTTTGTTTTTTAATAATTTACGCCACTGGAGTTGCTCAAATTGTTTTACGATATTCGTATGAATTGCAACATTCATACGGTCATTAAATCGATATTCTGCCTAAAAGTATGCAATATTTTTTTACAAATTAATATTTTGCTTACCCAAAAAAACAGTTTTAGCAAAAAACTAAAATGCAAGTTAGAAGCGATTTATCAAATACGAATAAAGAAACTTCCAACCAATCTTCAGATTTGAGTTAGTTTCTTCCATTTAAATATAAAATTATTGCTAATTATGTTTGATCATAAAAATGAGTTTTATAAATTCTGAACTCTTATCTATTTTTAAACGTTTGTCATATTTACCTTCACAATGTAATGCTTCAATCTGTAAAAGAGTAAAGACATATTATTTTAAACAGTCATAAATTTATTTAATTTTTATTGTACCTTAATTAAATTAAATTAATAATTTAATAGTAAACTAAATTATAAATTGAATTATAGAGTAATAAAAATATTTAACTCCTAAATTAGAAACTTTAAATTAATTTAATTAATTTAAATGATCATTTAATTTAATTATATGTAATAGTAAACTAATTTATAAATAAATATAATTAATTAATTCAATTATTCTACAGCTGGTTTATGATTTCATTCTAATATAACACAGCAAGTGAATTTGTTAATAAACTTTCAAAGCAAATTAACAAAACTCCAGAAAAATATGCGAACATACAAGTGAAATACAGCTTTGGGTCAGTTGGTTAAGGAGCGCTGACTCTGAGCTTCAAATTTGGCGGGACATGAGTTCGATTCCTGGTATTTGCAGTCTCAAAAATTTATTTACGAATAATTATTTTGTACCATAACTCAATTGAGTACAAATAGTGGCCTGTTGTGATACCACGGATGATACTGTCCGTACGACAGATCTGAAGTTCCGCCTCAAAGATGGAAGTCAGAATACTCTCTTTTATCCAAGTTCGGCTTAATTTTGTGAGCTTATCATTCTGTGACCTCTTCTTGGAAAAGGCCCAACATTGGCACCTCAAATTTAGAATTTCATTACAATTTGACATTTAGTTTAGAAATATAGTAGTTTTGATTAGTCTACTTCTATTATTTTTAAAATAATAGATTTAAAGCAATTTCGTATGTTAATTTGTTATTGTTATTAATTCATTATAATTATTAAATTATTATTCAATGGAATAAAATTGTCGTTCAAAATAAAGCGTCAAAAAAAAAAGAAAACGTCAAAAAGTCTACAAAATTGTTTTGAAAAACCGTAAAGTGAAGTTATAGAGGACGTGTGATTTTTTGAATATATCAAAGGTACGTGTCAAGTTTATTTTAAATAAAAAGTAATTCCTTACCTAAGTATGAACAAAAGCTATTGCAATAGTTTTTTCTTATCAACATTTATTAAATTTCTGCTTTACTTATGTTACATAGATAATACTTGGAAAGTAAATATTTTTGTAAAATTTTATTTATTTTTGTCAAATTAAAGTTTTAAATTTTGTTCTATTTATTGTACAACTTTTACAAACACAAGGGGAAAGAGGTCGTTGATTTTATTTTAAAAATTTCCGAAATAAATAGTCAGAAAATTTGTAGTGTATTTAGAGTTTAACATTTTTGAGCAGATGAGTTCAAGACTTATTGTAGAGCTTGGAGTCAGAATCTACTTTTAATAAAAGCACATTTGCTTTTATTTTGATAGAAACAAATCATCCCACTTATGGAAGTTTGTTGAAAGTACAGCAATGAAAGAGACTACAATTTCTGATGATCAAGCTGCAATAAGTTCGAATGGCGCATGAGATCAGGTGATAGGCGATATCCCAAATATCTGTTGCAGATTCTCCTTGTTTTGAAAATGAAGTTGTTGGGATTCTGATAAAACATTTTCAATTTAATTAACATCTTCCAAGAACAAAACGATACCATAGACTCTGGCGAATTTATGTGAAGAATGGATCGCTTTGTTTTTCTGTCATTTAAGTTGAGCATTTAAAAACTTGTTACTGGAAGAGAGTTTTGAGTTATCGTTAAGACCACAAAATACAGTTTGGAACAAGAATTATTTAAATAGCAGTTTTGAAATAAAAATTACTAAATTATAGTAAAAAAATGGTGAGAAATGAAAAACAAGAAAAGGTCGGAAAAGTGATTTAAATGTAAATTTATTTTTAATAAACGAAATATTACGGGGATTTGAAGATTGAAAACTTGTTTTATTATACATTTTTCTTCAGATTTTGTATTTAAATTTAATTTACATATTTAAAAACAAAGTTTAGGTAAAATGCATAGAAAAAAATGTTGAATAAAATAACTTTCACTAAACTGCACTCTGTAATTTTGGTATAAATAGAACCGACATATTTCCTCAATTTTATTCTTGAAAAGATGCAGTGGAAAACCGTTCTTCTTCTTTTTGGTACTAAAATGAACATTTTTAAGATTTTATTTAAATTCATGCTTTTTCGTATACTTTCTAGTTCTAACAGTGACAGGAGGACATACAGATGAATTAACAACCGAACAAAATCAGCTCAAAGCGGTCAAAAGTGAGAGCAACACGCCGGAAATAGTCAAGAATTCCAGTGAAATATCTTCAACAACAGCAGCTAACAAAGATTTGGAGACCACTTCGCCGGAAATAATCAACAATTTTAGTGTGATATCTTCGACAACAACAACTAACAAAGATTTGGATGTGAGTTCACCGCCATGTACAAATGAACATACTCCAGCGGTTAAGAATGACAATGATGTCGAAACGGCCAGAACAAAAACAGTAATAAAAGAAAGTTCTCGGCCTCATTACGTCTATTATCCATATCCATATAACAATGC
This sequence comes from Teleopsis dalmanni, assembly GCF_002237135.1. Lineage (NCBI taxonomy): Eukaryota > Metazoa > Arthropoda > Insecta > Diptera > Diopsidae > Teleopsis > Teleopsis dalmanni. The sequence continues at coordinate 134,384,923 of NC_051846.1, read as the reverse complement.
ACCCACATATCCACCTCCGACACCGTACAGTACCACACGAAGACCGTATCCAACATATCCATCTTATCCACCATACTATCCATATCCTTATCCGCCAGGCTATCCGTTCCCAAATGGCCCATCATACTACCCACCAATTTTCGCACCCTTCCCAGGCTTTCGTTCAGTGAGCTACAACCAAAATAACGATTTGCCGCGAAGCGCAGTATTTAAGCCCGTCGAAGAGGAGGAATATTTTGTGACCCACGAAAAATCGAACTCAGCCCAACAATCCGCAACTAAAACTGTGCCTTTTTGGAATTTTTTAAATTTTGGAAATTTTAAAAAATAAATTTCTTTCGCTGTGGATGATTAAGTGTAAAGATTTAAACTTGTATTTTTGTTTTGTTTTTATTCATCGCACAAATTGAAATGATTTTATAGCTTATGACTCACAAGCTCCGTTGATTTGGACTACATATGTATATGGAATTAGTCATACCGAGATATTTTATAAAAACGTGCTAGAATTTAGGAAGCTTTCGAAATGAAAAGAAAAACACACCTTTGAGTTTTGATTCAGTAAATAAATTTAAGATTTGAAGGATTTGTAGACGTGATTAATTAGTGGTTTTATCAATGAATATGAAATTTCTCATGCAGAATATATATTTTTTTTAAAATATATCTCTAAAAAATTACACATATTCATTTCTTATCTCGTGTGAAGCACAAAATTAATTTCATTTAATAAATTTTAATTATTTGAGGACTTTGATTGGTAAGTCACACATAAAAACAATGAAAACTCTCTTTCTTCAATGAAGTTCATATTGCTCTGGCGTACTAATATATAAAACATACCTAATATAAATATTATTGCTAATATAAATACTAATATAAATATTAGTAGAGATTAATTTTGAGAATTTAAGTCGAGTGAAATTAGGTTAAAAGTTTGGAGATGGTGTAAGATGACAAGCGAAGAGGAGGAGCAAAAAAATATACTTTATATATCACCAAAGAACAGGAAACTTATCATTTTATTAAGGCTAGCGATGAACCTGTTGGGCAAAGGTTAGGTTAGGTTATACTGGCGAACCCTAGTGGATCCACTTAGGCCTATTGGCTCATTGTGTTACCGTATATATTTAGGAAAAACTCAGGGTTTAAAATCACTTAGAACCTTTGGCGAAGCCGAAAATGCTATATAGCGTCAGGACCTGTAATTGTTCAAGATTCTCCAGAAAGAGGGCTCCTAAAGTATTGAGTCACCGCCGTGCATGAGCTGGGCCTGTTGCGCAAAACTTATAATGATCTATAGCATAATCGATTGTATTTATCAATTAATCCGATGTAGAACTGAAGTTTGTGCAAACCTATAGCTCACAATTGATGGGTTTAAATGACATTGCAATTTATAACGCAATGAGTTTAAGTAATTAATGATGCATCACATCTTGCCTAGCCGCACCATATACCAGTTATATGTCTTAAATAAAACACTTAAATAAAGAAGTAGCATGTCTCAGTGTGACGATATATTACGGATTTAAATGATTTTTATTTCCCGAAACAAACGAGCAAAAAATAGAAAATCTTTAAATGTCTTCAGTTTATTTAAATTTATATAGTTATAAATTTTTTTTAAATAAATTTTTTTAAAATAATTAATTCATATACGTGTATTTCTTGATATTCGTTGGAAGAAGAGACATTTGCTAAATCAGATTACTTAGTATAGTTAGTTGACTTTGATTTAAATATAAATATAAATAGATATAAACATTTGTAATATAAAGAATGATATTAATGTGTGACAATTCAGCCACATATACAAGTTAGTTCCTTTAAAGAGCAGGTGTAAAGAGATCTGAACATTGAGGGGCTTTTTTGCAAATCCATTCTAAGTCTCAGAAGGCTACATAAATTGGTCAACCCTTCCATGTTATGTATCAGAGTAGAAGGTCTGTCATATTTACTCTATGATGAATCTGTAATGTTTGGCATAAAAATCTGTGACAACTTGTCATAGATCATCATAAATAACACATTTATTATTATTTATTCCACTATATTATTGAAGAGATTTCACTCTGAAGCACTTTTCTTAATCTTAAAGAGTAGAGCTGGGTTACGTTTCAAAAAACATTAAATTGGATTTCATTTAAATTGAATTTGATAATAAGTGAAGTAATTTTTATTTCAAAATTTATATCGGAATTTGCAGTAATATCAAATTAAACACGTAATCATGTATTTCTCTTCGCTGAATTTCAGATAACAAAAATCGACAAACTGATTTCTTGTTATGTAGTTTTTTGTGATTTTTACTTTTTATTTTTTAGTTCGCAGAAACGCAGTAATGTCAGTTTGTTTGCTGTTTATCATTTTTCAGGAACACAAAGCTTAAAGAAAGATTATTAATTATGAGTTCATACATGTTTCAGACGGTTACCACTTTAAACAAAAATAATACAGGTTTTTGTTTATTTTTATAACATATATACGTATATCTAATATTTGTATAGCAATATCTATCTATATGGATCACAATCAAAGATCATCAGATTCACATTTAAGTCTAGCAGTATATAGCGAAATCTAAATCTAAAGTAATCTAAACTGGTTTCTTAAGAAATATAAGTAAGTGACAAGTCTATTGGATTAGGTTGTAACCACAACCTCTCTGAACCACTCATAAGTGCAGTTTGGTGGTCACCAAACACTTTTAACTTGGACTAACTGACAACAGTATATTTTAATCTACCTTTGATTAAGGTAGAATCCGTTACAATTGTTGCGAAGTAAAGCATTAAAGTCTGGACCCTGACATTGTAGGGAGTATTCTATGTTTTTCAAATACTTTTAACATTTTGAAAAAGAGTAGATTATTCTAACAACGAAATAAAATTTACAGTATAATCTTTCCACATTATTCCTTGAATGTGATGATTATGATGATTTACACCTTAATTGAAAGACAAAAAATCTGAGCCTACAAACCTATTATTAGAATTTAACCCATGATTATAAATATAGTAACTTACTTACAAATTTTTAATTGATTGCTTTCTAGAAATTCAAAAGACATTTATGGATATAATTAGTTTTGTGCCTTTAAAGCGGTCCATACTATATATTGTTCAGAATAAAAGAATGTCATTAATTTGATTTTTAGATTCATTATCTCTGATTAAATTAATAATCAAAGATCCATTTTCTATAGTTTTATTAAAATGAAACAAAGTTAAGTAAATAAACAACTGCACTGCAATTTCAGAACTCTGATTATTGAATGGATTCATATCGAATCAAGTAAATGGGTCCCGGTCTAATGCTTCTTTAAAAATAAAAGTAAAAGCGTTTTTTATTTCATGCAGAAAAATGTTACCCAAGTGATGAGGAAGCGAAGATTAAAGCAGAAGATATCAATTCAATTGATGTTTTCTTTTCTTTAATGATTTTTTGTATCTTCTATCTGTTCGCATAATAGATTCATTGTACATCAATTACTTAACAATGTTTTCAATTCGACAAGCAATTCGTCATTATCTTCGCAATACTCGTAAATATCATAGAGGTTTGTCAATAAACCACGTCACTTTCTACGTTCTTTTTATTGTAGGTGATGTTATTGCCCTTGTAATACGGATACTACAACATAAATTCGATTACGTGCAGTTTTTTTTAATAAAACTAGTACGAAAATTAAAGTCAGTCACCTTAGCGAAGTTGTAAGAGATGGTTGAGTTAATGGAGTTACTTCACTAAAATTGAACTTAATTTAAAACCAGTAAGCGTTTACAATTCTTTACCATAAATATGAAATATATATATGCAATAAAAATAAATTTTACATAAATAAGAGTTGCATAGTCTCTTAAAATAAATCTCCATAAATTTGGACAGTGTCAAAACAGGTGCTCTGGTATGTCCTCGTAGAGTGTCGATTAACATGATTTGTAGCAGTTTTGACAAGGCAGGGTTAGCCTAGTTCTATCTCGTTTTATAGTTTAGTGCCTCGCAAAAACCGGAAAAATGACGGATATATTGTTGACTGAATTAAAGAATAGGTTGTCCATAAGCTTAAACCGGTATCTGAACAAATCATGTCCTCAGCGCCATTTAGTATTATCTGTAGCAGTTTCGAGAAAGCAGGAAAACGTAGTATAATTCCATGTCATTGCATAGTTTAGTGTCATGCAAGAACCGATATTATTTTTTATATTCAACTTATTTGTCTGTATGAACTGGTTTTATATTTGAAATATGTCGATCACGTCACTCAAAACCTAGCTGATAGACTAATTTTTATTTGACTATCGCAAAAAATTATCATTTATATTTTAATTTTCGTCTGCGACTATCAACCAAAAGCGGTTGATACAGGAGGTTTTTTCGAAAAGGCATTAAGACTCGATAGTTTATCATTGTCCTTGTTCCTCACTATGTTCGCATACTCAGGAACCTAAGCAGAGTTATTTTGAAACTGCCTACGAAAACTATTTAGGACGATATATAGGTCGCTGGCTTTAAGATAAGCTTGTACAAAAACAGACAAACACTAGCACTAGATGGATTGGTTTGGTTTTACTTAATTGAATTCATGGGTAATTATATATTCTAACTTCTTCTTCGATATCTGCTGTACTGAATTGCAACCTTAAAATATTCTATACTATGTGTAAGATGGTCATAAAATTAAATCTCAAATTATATATTATTATTACCTTACAATAAAGTATATGTAAAAACTTCTTACAATATCTGTAGTGTTTATAAGTAATATAACTTAAAAACAACGTTTGTTTTTGAATACAGGCAATCTTTCTTTTATTTGCCATGGACATATTAATATCTTCACCTGCAATGTAACATATAATAACACCTGCAATGTAAGTTAGAAACATTGGCACAGCTAGATTGTATATTCAAACTGATCACATTTAAAACAAACAAATCTGCGTTCTAGTCCGGTAGAAGAGTCACTAAACTATATAGAACTTTATAGGTTCCCTTTGTATAAAAAATCGCCCTGATCTCACATTTTCTTATTCTTAAAATAAAAACTAAATAATTGTATGTGGTTCAATTTTTTATGTCAATTATTTCAGCAATCTTAAAACCGGATTTATGCCTTTGTGTATATAACCTATGAAATTGGGGTATAAGAAAATACACCTGAACACTTGTTGCTATTATTCAAACGAATATAAAAATTGTTTTTATCTACACCAGGCCAAGTAAATTTGATAAAAAATACGAATGTCTGAAATTATCTTTTTGTGAATTATCAGTAATTTTAATAAAATTGATTATGTGACAAAGTAATTTCAAAAGAAATTACTCCCAAATCACTCCCAAAGACACTCCAATGAAATCAGTGAGTTTTTTCCCTAATTAGTCAGTTTTGTTAAATAATATTTTAAAAACATTTTCACCTTGAAATGCGCTTCAAATGCACTGACAAAAATGTACCACATTCGCCACAAGTTTCTGAGGGCCACAATTGAAAACATAATTATTAGAGTTTATTACAAACTCAATAAAGATAAGATTGGCCAAATTCGCTGCAGTCGCGTATTAATTTTTATTGATTTATGATGGCATAAATCACAAGAGGAGAACAAATTTGTGGAAAACCGCAAGTGTAACTAAACAACGTGTGCTCGGCTCGGGGAGAGTGGTGATTAGTCACTCCAACACATAAAATCTCAATAAATGTTTGCACCTATCAACAGGTTTGTTTAACCGATTTATCACCTATAGACTAATTTCCTGAACCGTAAAAAATTATATGGGCATCATATACACTTGCATTTTTATTGTATAATAATGGAGAAAGTTATAGTTTCTTTTCGACTTCTTAAGAAAAAGTCAACTGGTTCAAAGACATGATGCGAAGTAAGAATACTTAAAATACTCGATATTTGCATTATTGTTTATTAAAGTTTCCCTGAAGATGGCTATCGAAGGATAGTCGAAATATCGGAAAATATCTTAATAAGATAATTTGTTTTAAATATAAATTAATTATAGTGAAGAGTGGAGTATTATTAAAGTAAAGTTAAAGTATTTGAACCGATATTGTAATTATCTAGAAACACATATTATATATTATTATATATTATATGTTATATATTTATATTATTTATTATATAAGCGATATTAATAAGATAATATTTATTAGATACATTAGAATTAAACGATTAATGTTTAATGTTTTTAAATGAACAGAAGGCTAATAAGATATCATTAGTCCTCATTAGTAATGGATGTACACATACACTAGATATTTAGTATTTCTCTAAGACTAAAACATATTTACCCCGTGTCAAGTGTGCCGTCTTTATGATGTGCGTTAACATCGAGAGTCCACACTATAAAATCTACTCTTCCCTAAATAGTGACATAGTGACAAACAATATTTAAGCAAACCATTAACAATCTTTTATTGTTTAACCAATTACTTAAGAACAAATAATTATTTAAAATTAATGTTCAATTTATTTATTATTATTTATTATTAAGCTTAGTATTAACATATATTTTGTAAGAACAATTGACATAAAACATGATATGAAAACATATTTTTTTATATTTTTTTCCGTGCAAAATAGATGTTAGTACGAAATGGATGTTGGACTTTTGTTGGAAAAATCATTTTTCAATTAAATACTATTATTAAAACGACACGAAAATATATTTCGGCTATAATATCTATATGTACTCCATAAAACAGATGTCATTAATTCATTAAAGAATATTTATTAATTTTTTTTTTATCGGCATTATATATAAATAATAATAAATACTAAATATTTATAATAAATTGAGACTTTATTTTTTTTTTCTTTGAGCACTTAAGTATCAAATCGTCACTTAAGTCTTTAGCTAAAAAAAACATAAAGTGGATTTACGGATGCACAGTCAGCAGAATCATTAATATTCTTTAATGATTTAGATTATATAAACTGGAAACAATTAATTGCAGCATAACAGTTTGAGGTAATAATAATCCCATTATTTAATTAATGGTTCATAAATATAACCTTTAAAGAATGATTAATAAAGTGTAGATATTTCAATTGACTTCTCTTTTTATTTTATAAAGTTGTAACTTAAACGCTATCCTTTGTAGTAGTGAATGTCTCAGATATGATTTTTATTGCGAACGAAATGTCGTATAAGTTGGTTGTGATTATTATATAGCACATCTAAAGACAAGCATAATACAACACACATTTTAAATGGTTTGTAAACTGTCAATTACTTTCAATCGAAGATGAATAAAGAGAATATGCTTTCGACAAAGTCTTAGATTCCCATTGTCAGTACGTATGCTATTTGAGCCTTCTTTCCAACTTTAGATAAGCTCTTCAGCAACTTATTTAATGTCGTTGCCTTAATGCAGAATCTATAGCTAATTTAGAAATTAGTTATGTTTTAGACTATAATCACACATTGTTGTAGACTAAGTCTGATATTAGGTGCAAACAAATGTTCTAAATCTTAAATTATATTTAGTATATTTTATTTCACCAATTTTTTCAAAAAAGTATCTTATCACTTAGCTGTGAAGTTACCAGTATGAAGATTTTAATATAAGTATTCATAATGTTAGCCCTTTAAAGCATATTCACTTTGAGGAGGAAGTTATTACCTCAGGGTTAAAGAGAATACTGATCATTTAAATATCACAGCATATAAATAGTTACACTTTGTAGGACAATGACAACATGAAATAGTTGCCACGCTTTTGTCTCGCCCTATCAAGACTAAAACTTAATATTCACGGGTTCGAGTAGCTTGAACATCACGTCCTTAAATTTTCTAAACTTTAAGTGCTTCCTCAGAAAGAGACGTCGTCACTATTATAATTATATAATTATAATCTATAATTATAATATATTCTAATTAATAATTGAATAATTATAATGATTGAAATTTAGAAAATCTTTTATTAATTTTCTTCTATTAAATGTATTTCAAGAATAGTACTACGTATATACCGTTTATTCGGTTCAGAAGAGTGGGGTGGTGATAGGTATACCTAAAATATTTTTGTTTAAATTTTTTACCATTTTATCTATATAATTTAACACTGGAATCTATGACAGATCTTAAACTTATAGTCATTAACAAGAGTACGTCTATGGTAGTTAACTACATTTAAATTATGATGATAATTTCCTAGTTCCAGTATCTAAGGAATGAAATCAGTTGCTGCAATTAATTGATATAATAAACTAATAAGATGTATCTTCATTTGGTTAACAATTATGTGTTTCTACCACGTATTTTTATATAAAATAAGTTGCATATGAAATATGTCTTAAGCGGGAAATCAACTTTCTCACAAACGAAACCAATGGAAAGATTTAGATACAAAATATAACTAAATGATTTTAATCATTTCTTTATAGACTTCATTAATTTTTTTGTTTTGTATTCATTTTTAATTGTTTTTAAATGATTGTTTGCCTTTGTAAATATGCATAAAAAATATAATATACTGACAAGATTTCTGTGTGTCTCCAGTTCCGCACACCACACCACTCACCACTCACCGCACTCCGCACACAGTCGTAGTCACGTTCACATTTTTATAACTCCAAATTTGTCAGGTTCGTAGTTTTTAGTGTAACTTTTCTTGTTTTCTCTGTGATTTCTGTGGTTTCTATGCTTGCCGTATATTCGTTATGTGCCAAAAGTATCTATCACGTTCAAAAGAGCGAGCATAGACACACAATACGAAGCGATCTAAAGCAATTCCCGTTAAAAGTGCTTACAAAATAAAACGTGGTTAACCCATATTCGACAATTCTCGACGATATGCAGATACAAATTTGTATCTAGGTATGTACTTTGCGCTAACGGCCTGCATGGGTTGTGGCTAGTCTGAAGACATTGTCGAAAGTATCAGAAAGGAACCTGAGCATTTCTGTTTGAGCACCAAACCAAAACTTTATTCATGTATCTCACATGAACAGCAGTTAGTAGGTTTGTCTGCTCATAACTGTAGTTTGCTGACAATGACATTTGAATTATTATTTTTAAATTATTTTCGTTAGTTTCTTTGAAAAAGATACATCGTGAATAGATTTAACTACACTTCGCGTATTGGACTAATTGTTCGAAATAAAATTCAAGGTGGTTTCACTAAAAGCTAATGGAATTGAAAAGCATTTACGTTGTTCAAAGATAAATTCATAATGGATTGTTACTTAATTTTGGGCTTTTTATGGACCCTGAAACATTTTTGATTTATTGAACAATACTTTTTAAAAATTATTTGATAACATTTTTCTATTAAACCAATTTTTAAGATACTCTACCATGCTCTGACTGGACAAATTTCTTTCGATTCGGAAAGAAAATGAAATGATTTTAAGATTACAAATCGTTCACTCTGCATTAACCTTTCGCTGCTATGAAGTGCTTGGCAAAATTGAGTCAGATTGTTATCATCATTAATTTTGTGAATCACCGCAAATGTTATCTGCTCTTAGTTGCCATTCTTCTCTTGCACTTACTTTCAGAAAACACATTACAGGGTATTCAACACACCTGAGTTGAGATTTGTTTTTATTGCATTGCATACATGACGCTGGTTTTCAAGTTTATCCGAAAGGTGTCTAGAATTTGATTACCTCATCAAGAATGTTTCATATCTTCGTTAAAGTAAACACATGTATATACTCAGTATCTGACTAATAGACTTGATTTCCTCACTAAAACGGTGTTCGTTATTCTTGTTTTCTGTTTTGGTTTTGAACTTAAAGATAAGTTCATTTTTTCTGCTAAATATAATTTTTATTTGAATCTGAATCATATTATAATCGACAACATATTTTAAGTACTAACTAGTGTCGATATAATCAAAAGCATGGTTTTATAAAAATCTGCACAAATGAATAAAACTTTATTAATATACAATATAAATAATGATATATAAAAATATAGTATTTTTTATTAGAAGCTATAACGTCATTCCTGAAGAATGTGCCCTAAGCTCATCCATACACATTAAACCTATTGTCATACATTGTAATATCTTTTGAATCAAGTTCTAAGATCTCATTCGTTTTAATTACATTCAAATGGTAGTGGTACTAGACTGTTTTCCTGGCAATCACAGTCAGATCAAATGTGTGAACGTTTCAGTCTACATTTCACAGAATCTACAGGTGTTAAGAACCTTTTCATACCATATAAGAAATGTGGTAGATAAGAGGATATATATATGTATATATGGAACATTATCTAATTTGGAACGTTAAACATGTCGTGTTAAAATTCAGTAATCATCATTTAAAGTCTTTGAATCAAAGCTGAGATTGACTTTGGGTGACAAAAATAAGAATGAATATAGATACTACACTAAGTAAAAGTCGTACAGAATAATATTTGTTTAGTGTAATTTTTTCGAGCGGTATACCCAACGACTACTATTTTGATTTAATTTGCTTA
>NC_051846.1:134369054-134374368 GCF_002237135.1 Teleopsis dalmanni | reverse complement strand
TATTTAAAAAATCATCTTCCATATATGGTATATTATGGAGCACAGTTTCGTCTTCCACCATGAAATTAACCTGAGTTGGCACCCAACTATACATGGTGGGAATCGGTGTAACTGCATGTAAAATGCTGATAGGAGCATTTTGTCGAGTAGTTTCTCCATCTGTACAATCAGTTACTTTAGCTCGTTTGACATAGTCAATTTGTGGTGGTGCATAATTAGAAATGGGCAACTCAGAGCATATCTCTGCATTGTCTTCTGCATTTCTGTTCCAATTTGCATTCCAACACTCACTGATTTTTTTTGCCCTTATGGCACGCATTTTATTTCGAAATTTTTGCATATTCTTTTTGCACTTCTTTTTTTTACCCATTTTACCCATAAAATACTTTATGAAATCACTAAAGTGAACGATAAAGCGCCACCAAGCAAACCCAAGCTACATATAGAAGTAGCAAATTGAATGCCGTTATTTGAGAATTTTTTAAACGGGTATTTCACATCGCTTTTTATTAAGCGGGTATTACACACTAAACTTGTCACAATGACTTAGTGTGCACCAACGTCGCTTGCTTTTACACATCATGCACTGCCGACTTTATTTTGAACACTCCTCAGCAAAAAATACTACAAATGTACTACAAAATATGTTTGATGTTTTTGCTTAATCTCTTAAAACGGAATGAAATTTACATGTAATTGACAAAAATTCGATTGTACACGAAAAAAAACTAGGAAGTCCATTCCTGTAAATATTGCTATTACGGCCTTGTGCGAATTCGAGTAAATTGAGGAATAGTCAAAATTTGAAATTGCTTGACTATTTTCAAGCAATTATTTTTGACTACGAAAATAAAATAAGCAAAATGCAAATTCAACAACAAAAACGCGAAATATTTTTATTAACTATGCTTACGACTCCACACAATTGTACACAGCTGCGTGCATACACATTTCAATTTGCATTCTGCTTATATTATTTTAATTTTAATTTTAAAATTAAAATAATTGCTAAAAATAATTGTTAAAAATAATTGCTTGAAAATAGTCAAGCAATATCAAAGTCTGGGTAATATGGCGTTTACACTGGCCAAAAATTAATTATTTCAAATAAGTCATTTGAAGGTGTTTAGATTCGTTGTAATTCATTTGTTCTCATTTCAAACAGCTGATTTATCAACTTGCTTGATTTGATTTTTGGCCTGTGCCACAAAAATGTTGGATTGAGGATAAAATATACCTTCTTCAAATCTTACAATTTAAAATGAAAACTTATTTTTAGCTTTGATAAAGCTAAAAGGGAAGTAAAAGTTTCAAAAGGAGGTGCATAGTTTTCAAGGAAATGCAACAACCAAATATTTGTTTACCTTTTTTTGTAAATATGTCAAAAATAGCTTTCTCAAACTGCCAAAATGTCATGAAACGTTTTTATTTAGGGTATGTTCAATGTATTCATTTGCATTTCGAAAATATTTGAAACACATTTTAACCTCGTTGGAACTCATTTATACAGAATGAGATCCAATGGATCTAATGGAGGCCTTGATATTTTGTATGCAAAAATGAGTCATTACTTTTAATTTTTGATTTGTGACCAAAATGACTAATTTGAGGACAGTGTAAATGCCATATAAAGTATAAAGTAAATGTAAATGTAAATTTCCTAGGCTTTTTTTGCACTGCATTTATGTAAATATTTATTTATTACACTTATTTAACATTTTTGTTTTAAAGTTTTTAAATTTATATATTTATTTATTAAACGTCTTATATAACTTTCACAATGGTAACACCTTTTTCACCTAATTTGTATCTAATTTACTCTATTCGAAATTCTGGTAAATGCCAACATTCGCTGTCATACCAATATAATATACTATTTCCCTCAATTTACCATCAATTTACTCGAATTCGCACACGGTCTAAAGCATGATATAGACATACTTGCACACCAAGTATGAAGTTCAAATATGCGCTTTCCTATACACTTTGAAACAAGGTATGCATAACAACAGCGGAGCAACTACAGAGTGTGAAATGGTAATCGAAACTGAAGGAATTGAGATGATGATAACAGCAACATGTTATTTATTTCATTATTTCATTTTATAAAGATTTCATATATTTTAGAATTAAACATATCTTTTTTTAATTTTTAAAACTAAAATTATTTTTAATTTAATTCTTTAAAATGTTGCATTTTAATATTTTTATTCACAAAATAATTTTTAAAATATATAAACTTCTTTAATAATTGTTTGTAGCACTTTTTTACAAATTTGCTTCTTTTAAAGAAAATAAATGTCTACAACTTTTTCAATTATTTTACAATTTTTTTCCGCGATCTTACCTCATCCAAAGCTCACCAAAATTCTTATAATATGAGAAGTCTGTAGATTTCGATATACACAAGCAGACATGTGTGCAGACTTAACAAATAATTAAAAAGTTTTAATTTTAACGCATACATGTCTCAGACCGAAATTTGGTATGCAAACTTTAATATAGACGGTGCGATTTGGTAGCACGCATACCTTGTCTGCAAATATGTAGCATCGTCTATATCCTCTTTAAGTTGTTGCAACAAGTATGATATATAATAATCACTTTAAATAACAACCCTGTACACCATTTCTAAATACTATTGAAAAAACATCATATACAACTCTATATCAGCTGTGAATTATTCAATAACCTCATCAAGAAAATTTGCTCGTGTTTTACTAGGCCAGTCGTAACTAAAAAATAATTTTGTCGGCATACGTTTTATAGGTTGATATCTATAAATTTAATACTGTATTAACAAATGGCAACAGTAAATAGAATAAAACTTTTTGTTGGAAATCTTCCCTGGACAGTTGGCCATAAGGAATTACGAGGTTACTTTAAGGAGTTTGGTCGCATCAATAGCGCAACAGTAATATTTGATAGAAAAACAGGACTTTCTAAAGGTTACGGATTTGTTCAGTTCAACAATTTAACTGCTTTGCAAAAAATTGAAGCGCAGCAAAAACATTTGCTAGAGGGCAGTTATATAAATATACAGAAAGCATAAATTAAACTGATCGTATCATCTAATCACTTTACATTAAGTTAAATTAAAATTTTTAAATATATTTTTAATAAAACAACCACATTTTCACATTTCTGATTTGTATAATGTCGGATTTCTCAGATAGCGATGCAGAAATTGATATAATAGATGAGAATTTTGCTTCCGCAGCAGACCACGTCCAAAGCATACACACTACACTATTACCAAACGACTTATTGGAATTGTACGGATATTATAAGCAGGCAACAATTGGTCAATGCAATGCAGAAAAACCAAGCATCTTTAATATGCAAGGTAGAGCTAAGTGGAATGCTTGGAATGAACTAGGTAATATGAGCACTGCAATTGCGAAAAATTTATATATTGAAAAGGTGAAACAACTTGATCCACTTTGGCAGCCAAAGTTAATAAGTGCACAGAAATATAAACCTGCCTTTAGTTGGGTAGTTCATTCTACTGAGCTACCGCCGAATGATGTAGCACAAAAAGCTGAACATGAAAAAGATGCTTTTGACTTTGTTAAAGAAGCCAATATCGCAGGTTTGCAAATGAACCTGAAGGTTGCACAACTGAGTGACTTAGACGAAAATGGCATGGGTTTGATCCACTGGGCAGCAGATCGCAATGCATTCGACATTTTACTTTTCCTACTCAATTCCGGTGCTAATGTAGATTTACGTGATGGTGAAGAACAGACTGCGTTACATTATGCTGCTAGTTGTGGTCACATTGATTGTATACGTGTCTTACTATCATTTAATGCAAATAGTAAACTTTTGGATAAAAATGGTGAAACGTGTTTAGATGTTGCTGACAATGATGATATTCGTATGCTGTTGTCCTCATAACAAATACAATTTTTATCTTACCTTTTTTAATACAGATCTTGTAGTGGTTGTTAATACTGTTATAGTAATTTAATTTTTAATATTAAATAAAATTCGATTTATACAACACAATTATTTTTTGAATTCTTTTATATACAAACCTGACTAGATTTAAATTTATTGTGTGACAGTAACTCTGCATGATGGTGACCTAGATAACTACAAAAAAGGGTATCGTGCTTGAAACCAGTGTTAGCCGGTCGCTGATACACGCCATTAGGACCGCTGGCCTGTAAAATATTGAATTTTTGCCTTTAACAATACTATATTTGTTTGGAAAATATTGATACTACTCTTTGCACCGGTTGCTTTTAATATTTTATTTATAAAATACATTGAATATTTTTTTAGGCTACAGCATGTCTTCAGTTGAGAATCACTGCTCAAATTTATTCAACTTCTGCAAACATTTTGTTGTTGAAGCCGAGATAAGTCCTTTGCTTTATTGGATCTTACTTGATCCCTTTTTTCTTGCGAACACAATGGTTAGTTGATGCTGAGTAAGTCTGAGACAAAGTCAATCTTCCCACAGATTCTTACTGTGGTATGTTGCGAAAATATTTGAGACAAAACATTTTTTTATATAAATTAAAATCATCTACAACTGTAATAACTTTATATAAGATCTAAATATTAGAAACCAACAATTAATCTAATACACAACGATGTTACTGCTACTCTGCAAGTGTTGCAGTACCTGTTAGACCACCCTGCTTTCGGATTATAACATATTAGAAAACTACGATGCAAATTCATTGCCAAAAATTATTCAATGACAAAAACCGATTTCTCAAATTGTTATCCTCTGATGGATCCTCTGAACACACTCGCTACTGCAGCCTGGACATGGTACGTGAAGACTCCAATTTGATGCTCTTCTAAAGTCAGCTGTAATGATAAATACCTTTTTGAATTCCGCTTTTAATAGAAAAAAAATTAACTATGCGTTTCTCACAAAAAACATTAATGTTATTCTAAGTTTTTAATTTTTAATTGTGAAGATCCAAGAAATGATAATTCAATTACAAATCAATAATCATTTTATGATACTCGGTGTATAAATATATAAAAGTTTTGAAATTTACTTCCATAATTTCTTAATGGACATGTTCTTCTCGGAATCCTTCTGCATAACTTTAGCGACAGCCATTTCAAAATCTTCTTGAGTAACATGCACACGACGCTCACGCAATGCGTACATACCAGCTTCTGTGCAAACGCCCTTAACTTCTGCACCAGAAGCTCCCGGCATAAGTTCCGCTATTTTACGCAAATTAATGCCGCGGGTCAAGTTCATTTTACGCGAATGAATTTTGAGAATATCTAAACGAGCTTCTTCATTTGGTGGAGGAAATTCAATCTTACGATCAATACG
>NC_051846.1:134366183-134368954 GCF_002237135.1 Teleopsis dalmanni | reverse complement strand
TCGCTATTATGCATACAATTTAAGATCTATATATTCTTTAGTTTGTCTACATTTAAGATCTTTAACTACAGGCTCGTTACTATTACAGGCTGGTACAGATTTCAAGAGCTTCATGTATTGGGAAGTTCATTAGGTTGGTTACTTTGTATATATTTAAAGATCTCTTGATGCTTTAGTTCGTAAACATTTAAGATCTTGATCGTCAGGCTACTTACTTTGTATAGACTTAAAGCTCTTATATGTATTTATATGTATTGGTAGTGTCTCGATATTATGTATACAATTTAACATTTATCTGTGTATCAGTTCGTATATATATAAGTTCTCTATTAACATGATTCTTCATATATATTTCAAGGTCTACATGTTTTGGAAATGTGACCAAGCTCGATTTTATGTATACAATTGAAGACCTGTATGTATCCTGTATGTATATATCCTTTTTAGTTCATACACATTTTTAGATCTTTATCGACAGGCTCATTACTTTGTACCTACATTTCGGTAGTGGAATGCCTTAATCTGCTACGATCTAAAAATTCATGCAGAAATTGTTTAATTGTTTTCGGTATATTGAGTTTAGTATATTACTATTGTAGAGTTATTTCTCTTTATAGTTTATAAAATTTACTGCTATTACATTTATGTATATATGTGCCATGGGTCTAGTAAATGAGGGTATATGAGGTAAAATGATAGTGTGACCGAATTAGTATATTGTAATATAAAATAATAAAACCGCGGTCCATGAGTTTTTATTACATCCTCGTTTCGTTAAATGCTATATATCGATGGCGAAGGTTTGGGTCTTTCAATTTGCAGGTACTTGTGCAATTTAGCAATTGACATCTGATTCTCACTTTTTAGCTTTAAAATAAGAATAATTGTTAATTATTTCAATATATTAACTTTTTTTAGTTTGCTCGTCAATTTATCTAAAGAGAGAATTCTTCTAATGTGGCTCCTCTCTTACCCACTGACTACGTTTATGAAATGTGTAGATCATTTGTATCAGGTAAACTATTAGAGTAGCTGCATTTTCTGTCAAAAAAAATTGTTGTACTAGCATCGTCTGTGAGATAAAAGAAATTATTGTTTCGTTATGTTTAATAAATAAAATAAAACTCTTCTTTATAAGCAAATTATTAGATCTAAACTATTTTATGGCTGTTTTATTTAGTGCAATACTGCTACATCCACCATTAGAAAACTTCAAGCTTATCAGAATATTGTACTGAGACGTATGCTAAAAGCTCCTAGGCAAAACCTTCCCAGTAAAGTGATAGTGTACCAACCTGTCTTTCAAATAAAAAAATAAAATAAAAAATAGAAAAATAATTTTATAATTAATTAATTGTTAAATATAAATTCATATAATTTTTGCAGTTATATACTTTGACGACTTAATGTAAAAAATTTGAACAAAAAATATTCTTGACCTTTTCAAAGAATGTCAACTTAAATTAGGATTTTATGAATTTTTATAAAATTTTAATTTGGGATGCAAAATGACAAGTGCATTTGGCAAATTAATATGCAAGAAATATAACAATTTTTTTTTCAATTATTTAAGTATATTTTGTATAAATTTAAAATATAAAATAAAGAAAAAACAATTGAATGTAAGCAGATAAAACTCAAGTGAATTTAGATGAATGGGCGTATCTGTGTGACGGACTTCACATCGACCGCCTACGGGTTCGCTGTGTTACTTAAATATAATAAATAAAATATTAATGAGAAAAAAAATTGAATTTTTATTTCATTAAAATTAAAAAAATATTATTAAAAGTTGTATATTTAATTATTATTCAATTATGTGGCTTAAATTAATTTTATTTATTGAATATTATATGAAGCCTATTAACATCTCCTTTCCGTCGTAGTTGGCTTCATTAATTTTGTGGCTTTTGTGGATTGAAACCTCACACTGCGGCTTTCAATGCCTTTTATCTACTCTCGAAACCAAAAAAAAAAGTTTTTGAATTAATTGCAGGATTTCAGTATATTATTTAAATTAAATTTAAAATTGTTAATAAAAGTTTCAATTTTAATTCACTATAGAGATTATTTGTGGTTTATCTTGTGCATAATTAATCCCAGACTTTATGTACATGACTCTTAATAGAAATCGCAAAATAGCCGTTGGCCAATTTTTACAACACTTACCGTGTCAGTTTATATGTCAGTTTATATATATACAAATAATGCTATAGCATCTACTTATTTCATAAAAAATATTAATTTTTTTATTGTATGAATTTATTATTCAATAAACTTTATCAGTCTCCAAAAATCATTGAATAAATTTTTCAAACTCTGCTAAAAATAACGCTGTTTGCTTTAGAAACCCTATAAAGAATAGTTTCACTCACGGGTTTAATCAAAAAAATACAGGAGCAAAAAATCTACTGAAATCCAAATTTTTCCACTTCTGATTTTTCTGTTTTTTTTTCTAGTCATAAGTTAAAATGTATCTTTTTAGTCTGCATAGAAAAAATATTTTTCTCTGGATTTGGCATTATATTTCGTTCTGTCTAATGAAATTTAATTTTGTGTTATTTTTTTATCAACACATTTCTTCTATTCCAACTGTTCAGATGGAATAGTAGACTTATTTTTTTTTATTTTATATAAAAAAATTTCAATTTTTTGTAAAATTTTTAATAGTATTTATATACAAGAATTTTAAAATACTATATATATGTTCTATATCAATAATATGGATAATAGGAATTGTTATATATTAAAGTTAGTTTAAAATATATAGG
>NC_051846.1:134348365-134366083 GCF_002237135.1 Teleopsis dalmanni | reverse complement strand
AGATACAAAAATATAAAAAATAAAGAAATACACCGTCAACTCTGTATGGCGTTTATTGGATTTAATGATATGTGCTTTCTAGCGTAATTAAAAAACTCTTAATTAAAAAAAAAATTGTTTCTGAAACAATGCGAAAAACAGTAAAATAAATGTTTAAAAAATTAATTAATATAAGACTTATTTAAAATAAAAAATATATTTAAATTATATGAAATGTTTTTTTAAAAAATTTTGTTTACGAAAATCTTTAACCAATAATATTTTTGTATTAAATTGAGTTGAACACTTGACTATTTAAGGAAATAATTAATAATTTTTTTTAATATAAATTAATTTTAGTTGACGCTCTGCTCAAAATGAAAATGTAATTCCATATTAAATATTCCGTTTCTCATGTGTGCACCTTAATCCTGACATAAACCTTTACATCCACTAAACTTACACACAATTACATAAAAATATAAATAATATAATAAAATTTCCATTGAGTGGTTTGCTTGACGAATGCAAGTATAAATTAATCCGATTATATACCAAAACAAATCCTAAAGATTATCAAACTATTTCGCTGTGCAGCTCCTACGCGACTTTTGTTCTCGAAACTTAAAGTTTATCATTTTCATCTTCATATTTACTTAATTTTGTTTTGAAAACTTTTCTGTTAAGTTAAGATGCAAAAACAATATAATTAAATCGCGAAAAGGGAAACCCCAGGTACACTCAAGCCACAACTTTGTTGGAAGAAGACTTAGTTTCTATTCATTTTATTTAAATAAATAAGGTAAGTTTTAAGAAGATTAAAATATATTTTGGAATTTATTATTTAAGTATATTTTATAAATTTTATGCATTTAATAAAAAAAAATTACTACAAAGAGAAATTTATACAAATAATTATGTATACAAATAATTTTTAACATTATTTTTTGTCTGAATAAAAATATAACTTAATAATATAAAAATAATAAATATAATAATATAAAAATAATATAAATAACAATATAATATATATAATAATATAAATATATAATAGTATTTTTATATATTTTAATTTTTATAATACTAACTTACTTACAATAATTTATTATTTATTTAAATTTTGAATAATAATATAAGATTTTAATATTTAATTAATTTAAATACAAAATTTGAATAAAATAATATTTTACTTGTAATGAAAGTTAATATAACTTTTTATTTGGATCTAGTTGCGTTGGGAAGGCCTTCCAGATTCGTTATTTTAGAAACATTAAAATATATATATGTATTGGAAATGTCACCAGGTTCGCTATTATGCATAAAATACAAGATCTATATATTCTTTAGTTTGTCTACATTTAAGATCTTTAGCTATAGGCTCGTTACTATTACATGCTCTTATAGATTTCAAGAGCTTCATGTATTGAGAAGGTCATTAGGTTGGTTACTTTGTTTATATTTAAAGATCTCTTAATACTTTAGTTCGTGAACATTTAAGATCTTGATCGTCAGGTTACTTACTTTGTATAGACTTAAATCTCTTATATGTATTGGTAGTGTTTAGATATTATGTATACAATTTAACATTTATCTGTGTATCAGTTCGTATATATATAAGTTCTTTATTAACATGATACTTCATATATATTTCAAGGTCTACACGTTTTGGAAATGTGACCAAGCTCGATTTTATGTATACAATTGAAGACCTGTATATTCTTTTTTAGTTCATACACATTTTTAGATCTTTATCGACAGGTTCATTACTTTGTACATTTCGGTAATGCCTTAATCTGCTACGATCTAAAAATTCATACAGAAATTGTTTAATTGTTTTCGGTATATTGAGTTTAGTTTATTACTATTGTAGAGTTATTTCTCTTTATAGTTTATAAAATTTACTGCTATTACATTTATGTATATATGTGACATGGATCTAGTAAATGAGGGTATATGAGGTAAAATGATAGTGTGACCGAAGTACTCGTTGTATTTTGTAATATAAAATAATAAAACCACGGTCCATGAGTTTTTATTACATCATCGTTTCGTTAAATGCTATATATCGATGGCGAAGGTTTGGGTCTTTCAATTTGCAGGTACTTGTGCAATTTAGCAATTCATATCTGATTCTCACTTTTTAGTTTTAAAATAAGAATAATTGTTAATTATTTCAATAAAGTAACTTTTTTTAGTTTGCTCGTCAATTTATATAAAGACAGAATTCTTCTAATGTGGCTCCTCTCTTACCCACTGCCTACGTTTATGAAATGTGTATTTGTATCAGGTAAACTATCAGAGTAGCTAGATTTTTTGTCAAAAAAAATTGTCATACTAGCCTCGTCTGTGAGATAAAAGAAATTATTGTTTCGTTATGTTTAATAAATAAAATAAAACTCTTCTTTATAAGCAAATTATTAGATCTAAACTATTTTATGGCTGTTTTATTTAGTGCAATACTGCTACATCCACCATTAGAAAACTTCAAGCTTATCAGAATAATGTACTGAGACGTATGCTAAAAGCTCATAGGCAAAACCTTCCCAGTAAAGAGATAGTGTACCAACCTGTCTTTCAAATAAAAAAATAAAATAAAAAATAGAAAAATAATTTTATAATTAATTAATTGTTAAATATAACTACATATAATTCCATATATTTTGCAGTTATATACTTTGATGACTTAATGTAAAAAATTTGAACAAAAAATATTCTTGACCTTTTCAAAGAATGTCAACTTAAATTAGGATTTTATGAATTTTTATAAAATTTGAATTTGAGATGCAAAATGACAAGTGCATTTGGCAAATTAATATGCAAATAATATAAATTTTTTTTTTTAATTATTTAAGTATATTTTGTATAAATTTAAAATATAAAATAAAGAAAAAAACGATTCAATGTAAGCAGATAAAACTCAAGTGAATTTAGATGAATGGGCGTATCTGTGTGACGAACTTCACATCGACCGCCTACGGATTCGCTGTGTTACTTAAATATAATAAATAAACTATTAATGAGAAAAAAAATTGAATTTTTAATTCATTAAAATTAAAAAAATATTATTAAAAGTTGTATATTTAATTTATTATTCAATTATGTGGCTTAAATTAATTTTATTTATTGAATACTATATAAAGCTTATTAACATCTCCTTTCCGTCGTAGTTGGCTTCATTAATTTTGTGGCTTTTGTGGAATGAAACCTCACACTGCGGCTTTCAATGCCCTTTATCTACTCTCAAAACCAAAAAAAAAAGTTTTTGAATTAATTGTAGGATTTTAGTATATTATTTAAATTAAATTTAAAATTGTTAATAAAAGTTTCAATTTTAATTCACTATAGAGATTATTTGTGGTTTATCTTGTGCATAATTAATCCCAGACTTTATGTACATGACTCTTAAAAAAAATCACAAAATAGCTGTTGTCCAATTTTTTTCAACACTTACCGTGTCAGTTTATATTACAATTTATATATCTACAAATAATGCTATAGCATCTACTTATTTCATAAAAAATATTAATTTTTTTTATTGTATGAATTTATCATTCAATAAACTTTATCGGTCTCCAAAAATCATTGAATAAATTTTTCAAACTCTGCTAAAAATAACGCTGTTTGCTTTAGAAACCCTATAAAGAATAGTTTCACTCACGGGTTTAATCAAAAAAATACAGGAGCAAAAAATCTACTGAAATCCAAATTTTTCCACTTCTGATTTTTCTGTTTTTTTTTCTAGTCATAAGTTAAAATGTATCTTTTTAGTCTGCATAGAAAAAATATTTTTCTCTGGATTTGGCATTATATTTCGTTCTGCCTGATGAATTTTAATTTTTTGTTATTTTTTTATCAACACATTTTTTCGATTCCAACTGTTCAGATGGAATAGTAGACTTAAAAATAAAAATATTTGAATTTTTTGTAAAATTTTTAATAGTTTTTTTATACTAGAATTTTAAAATACTATATATGTTGTATATCAATAATATGGATAATAGGTAAATTTAAACATTCTGTTTCTGACATATAGATAGCATATCTTTAAGAAATATATTCTTCGGTTTCCTATTACAAATCTTTATAAGATATGTTCTAGAATTTGTTGCTCTACTGATCATTAGTCGATAAGTTACAGTAATTTTTACAAACCGACTTAAGTTGTTTTCGAAACAATGGATAAAAAATAATTTCATAGGTTTATTAAATATTGCTACTATATTTGGCAAGAAAAAAGGTCATTGAAACAAAAAAAAAATTGAATTGATTTGTTTAATAAACACAAAAAATATTAATCAACTAAACTTAAATTAATTAGATGATGAATGATGATGATGATGGATGTGTAGAGTTTAGCAAAGTTTTAAACACTACTATTCGCCAGCTAGAAATTGCACAAAGTCAGGCTCTGAGAAGACTTTTTAAAGTACCATGGTACATTAAGACGAATGACATCCTCAAGGACCCCAAGATTGATTCCATCAAAAAAATACATAAAGGATAGAGCCCTGAAATTATTTGCGAAAACTGGTAGATTTATCAACACCGCGTTATCAAATCTCAGAATGGTTACAGGCAACTCGGGGAGGTATGCAGATCTGAGGTCATTTATTGCTTAGTCTGATGAAGTGATAAACAATAATCCAGTGAAAGCGTATAGAGGGGTTTTAAAAATACCTCGAGTTAAGAAAAAGGAAAAGTGCTCAAGTGTACTGGTATGATATTGATGATATTGAAATCATATCAATAGAGATTATTGTTAAATTTTACATAAAAATTTAGCTAAGAGAATTTTATAAAGATGCCATCAAAGTAGATTGGTCTCATGTTTCTCACAGTCCACAGAAAGCAGCACCGCATTTGCGTTAATGTAAGTACTAAAAAAACACTTTAAAGTCTAAATTTTCACTAATTTTTTTGAAATACAATAATATATTGCTTATATTACTAGTTGCGATTACAATTTTCTTTAGTGCTATTGTGTGCACTTATTTACTTTATTTAACACGTCTCTATCCTGACAACTAATAGATACATATTTTACTATTTGTTTATTAACCTCACATACGAAAGAACTATTCTTCAAGAACTTTGATATCTCACCAATAAAAGTTTAAATATTGTTAAATACATAAATTTTTTTTTTGTGTATTTTTATTTAAGCTCATTTATGCCATTTGAATGTAGATTGGGTTTAATAAAACCTCTTCTAATATTGGCATTCTGAAATATTGAAATGAAATATTTCTTTTGAACTTTCAGCAATCCAAAAATCTATTGAAATCCTTTCAAAACTTTTGAAATTCATTAGTCAAAATTTTATTCATAGCAACTTTTCATGCATTCCAAATCTGTTTTCACATAAATTGTGTTAATATTTACGAATAACTATTGATACAGATTCATATACTTGTATATATCTTTGTGTTATATTTACGCAGCAGTGCACGTAAGTTGCCGTCTCTTCCATAGATACATTCATACATTTAAGCCCATGTCGATTGTTATCTGCTCTGGCAGTTCTCACATTTACTTGAGCAGTATATATATATATATATATACGAATAGGTATGTTGTTCTGATATTTGCTGTAATTTATTTTTTGTTTGCATTTCAAATTCTGAACAAGGACCTTTCCTGTGAATTATTTGTAGCTCTTGAAGTTCGTTGAAAAAAAGTAATCAAAATTTAAGAAAAAATTTCAAAATTCTTATTTATTTAAATTTGTCTGTCTATAAAGTCAGAAGGCAAATGCGAATAAATGTCTTAAATTTATTTCTTATAAAAATTATTTAAATTTTTAAATCATATTTTAATATAATTTTTATTTTTTAAATTGCTTTAATTTTTTTTTTATGTATTTAATGCTGTTTTGTGGCACATGGACTTGATGTCTCTAACATTTTCTTTGAATACACAAACAACCTGTCTGTAATGTGAGATGTGATCTATAAAAATGAAATTATAATGACATTACAATTTAATTTAGATTTGAATTACAACACTCTCAACAGAAGCATATTTACATAGCCAGACATAAATATTTACATATTGTATGTATGTATTAAAGTATCTTACGCATAACTGACTTCATATCTAAG
This sequence comes from Teleopsis dalmanni, assembly GCF_002237135.1. Classification (NCBI taxonomy): domain Eukaryota; kingdom Metazoa; phylum Arthropoda; class Insecta; order Diptera; family Diopsidae; genus Teleopsis; species Teleopsis dalmanni. The sequence goes on along the minus strand of NC_051846.1, from coordinate 134,360,003 downwards.
CAAACATAAACAAAATTTTTATGTTTACATATTTTGCATATGCTTTCCTTGTATTTAAAAAAATTCATACTATGTTGACTTATTCATTTATGGGTGGTAAGGAGTAACAAAGTAGCAAATATTTCCCAACAAATATTTAAAAAATTCTATATATAAACATATTTTATATGTTAAACATTATAAAGCATTTAAACAAACATTTAATATATAGCAATCAACCTTAATCAACCTTAATCAATCTTAATTCAAAAAGAAATTAAAATCTATGGAAAATTATCTTACATTTAAAAATATAATTAAATAAGCATCTTATATTTCATTATATTTTGTTGCTTATCTGATACAAATAAGAAAATATAATTTAATTAAATTTCCTGCTAATTTCTCACAAGTAACCAAATTTATCTGTGTAGAATGTAAATATGGAAATATTCCGGTAATTAGGTTCGTTTTTTGTATCTTTTGTTTACCTCAGTTGACTAATGTTCCCTTAACGTTAACCTTCTGGGCTTTGATATTATTTTATCGTTTTATTCTATTTGTCCTTGTTATATTTTTTTTTTGTTTTGCTTTTATTTTATGAACATTATAAATATATCCTTTTGTTATCTAAAATATTGTGCTCATAAATATATCTGCCCTTTGACTGAATTATAGATAAATAAGTGTAGTGGTTGTAATCATGTAAAAAATGTCTTCTTAATAAATTAAAAAAATAAAGAAAAAATAATAATAATAATATTTCATCCATAAAACGTTTAAATATATTATAAGTATTGCATAATGTATTGAAATAAATAAATAATGAAGGTAACGTAATCCCAAAGGAACAATATGATTATAAAGACGAAAACTGCATTGAAGAACATCTGATTTGAGTTTAAGTTTCATCCATAAAAATTATAAATAAATTATAAGTATTGTGTAATGTATTGAAAGATATAAATAATGAAGATAACGTAATACCAAAGGACCAATACGATTACAAAGACAGAAATTACATTGAAGAGCATCTGATCAGAGTACCAGAAAAGATGCGGACATTCTTAAACAACAGAGAGTCATTTTATATAGTTTCAGTTGACATAGTAAAAAATATCCAGATAGTACTAACTAAACAAAATTAATTTGTTAGAGTTTCATTTGACCTAGTTAAGACTTTTGAAAAAGTTTAAAGCCAACATACGCTTTTAAAAAAATTATTAGCATAGTTATATAAAGCAGAGAGTTAGTTATAAGTAGGAATAAGTCAACAGAATTCTAAACTCATAAGAATTAGAGCGCGAGCATATACCTAAAGTATAATCAACAAGAACCATACTCTATTCTTGCTTTTCATAGATGAAAATAGCCCCAACTATTTAGATAATATAAAAGTATAATTGTACAAATATAGTTTAAGAGCACATATACTATATAGAGCTAATCACGGATTTCTTTATTTAATTCAATTTAATCGGAACAAAACAAAAGCGATTCTAATAAATCGAAATATCGGGAAATATTAGAAAACTATTACTTGAAATATATAAGAATAAAATTTATTAAATGCAAATTTTAGACATAAAGTTTAGAGTTATATGTGCTTGAAATCTCATACTTCTCCAGATCAACTTCTCAATAGCAATAAATTTATATTTAACATAAATTACAAATCTTTAAGCAGATCTTTGAAATTGTTTCGCTATATCGATGGGTCACTTGTGGCAAAAGAAACAAAATCATTATTGAATGACTATATTGTCAGAGCAGAACTTTAAAGGAAATTCTTTATGATATATGGTATCAGAAGAGCAGATATATACAAAGATCTCGTATTTGACACCCTTAAGAAATTCATTAATCATAAAGCATTAAAACTTTTCAACCAGAAAGTGAGACCTAGATTAGCGTGGGAAGGAGTGGCAGCCTTGTATCAAAGGTTACTTAGCACAAATAATGGTTCGTTGTCCATAATTGTGATGTCACTAATGAGTCAAATTTTGTCTGTCAGATCTAATAGACTATCTTAAAGGTAGAAGTGCAAAGTATATAGCGCAGGAACCAACCTGAGAAGTTTATAAACTTTTCTAACTAATTCATTTTAATGGAACCTAACTCTTTCAAATCATTTAAATAATAGGCCACAAAATTTTTGAGTCTTATTGTATCCAATAAAGGGCACTGACACATGAGGTGAAGCATTGTGTTTTTCTCAGCTGCAGCGTCAAAATCCCGGCAAAAGTCATTAGATGGTAGACCAGCTCTTATTGCAAGGTTTATCTTGCTGGTAGACCAGGTCTTATAACAAGGTCTATTTCACTAATATGCAGTTGCTTGTCAGTACCGATTCCGTAGTACTCAGTTGATTTAGCTTTAGTTAAAACAGCTGACTGGTGTAAACTTTGTTTAATTTGGAACAGGTAAGTGTTATGATCTCGAAAGTATTTTTATTTACCCAGGTTTACATTCTTACTTGTGGTATTTATATGTAATTGTCGGGGTTATATTAATCGACATATATATTATATATGTTATATGTTATTTGTTATAAAATATATGTTATATACATAAAAATATATTTTACATATTAATATTTATATTTATATTATATTAGTAATTGTCACCAATATTGTTAACGTGAATATCGGAGGGCAGCGTACTTGCTTTAGCGAGTGCGTCCGATTTATAGTTACTTGAGATGTCTTTGTCTTTCTCTTCAAAACCCACACTAGTTGGACATTGCCAAGCCTAATCAAGTCATTAAATGAATACACTTAATCCAAAACGTATCGATTTTCAAATAAATAAATTTGATAATCACACCTATTTACTTACCTATATCAACTTTAATATAAATAGCTCTTTTTTCCTCTTAGTGAAAGCTAATGAACAAAAATATGAATATTTTTTTTTAAAAACCTTTTAATTCGAATAAACAAAATATAATTTTAAATAAAAATTGTGGATTTTAAGTGGCTTAAATAAAATTGGTTATTTTATTAGAAAAAAAGAAAAAATGAAATCAATTTTGTTGGATTTCTTGTTAATTCTAAACATAAACAATATTTAAGTAAATGTCGTCCATTTTATCATGACACAAAACTGACAAATCCGTTCAAAGGCAAAATTTAATATATACACTTATAAACATTCCCAGCTGTGAGTTCATTGCCAGCTTACAGAGGAGCAGGCACACCGCTCATATGTTGAATAGGGAACGGCCGCTTTTAGTCCTGCCTGTTCCGTCTGTGCCGCAAGGAAAACTTTTCATGTTTTATTTATTATATGCAAACAAACTTAATGACAGTAAAGCCTTTTTAAATTGAGTTTTCTTTCATTTTATTGCTCGGCCCATAATGGAAATGTTTTGAGTTGGGATACTTCAGCAATATAGAACAATGTTAAATTGAATTATGTAGTGAATTTAATGGTTTTGTGACCATTTAATTGAAAATAATTTATAGTTCAGAAGTTGTTGATTGATATAGTCTACTATTAAGATAAATACTTTGTCATTTAAATTGTATGTCCTTGCAACACAAGCTGTCATATTTGAGGTTTTCATACCTGTTACACATCATATGTTACCTGTTCAAATCGATTTAAATTTACTTTTAAAAATATGATCAATTGCCGAAAACATTGAGGAAAACGTTTTTCATCTATGAAATATGCGACATGACAAAAATTCACACAAATCAAAATGTTGACAATGTACCAGGATCTATATTAGTTGTACTCCTCTGTGCGCTGTAAAAACGTATTCTTGCCAAAAACTGTAAAACGACAAAAGCCCCGTGTCAAACAGACACTCATTGCCACAAAAACTAAACCAAAACTGCCTTAAAATGTAGACATTTTGGTTTGTGTGGTTGCTTCGGTTGGTTTGGAAAATGTTAACGAGATGAGGACGAGAATCTTCTCATCTGAGTACACACATTTTTTCAAGGCTTAGTTTTTGTGAATTCTTCCTTTCCATTGCTGATGCAATTTTTTAAATATTTTTTTTGTATTTTTTTTTTTTACATAAAAGTATACGCAATATTTATGTACTAAGTTTTCTTTTTCCCAATGTATCTTTGACAAAACGATATATATTTTTTTGATTATTTATAAGTGGCTGGGGTGTGTACTTTTTTTTTGTGAAAAGTTAGAGTCATAAAAGTAGCTATAAAGGTTATGACCTTTTACCTGTGCCATGTAAGCATAAAAAATTGAAAACTTTCTGCTATTGTACGTTTGGCAGTGACATTGTTGAACTTGTGTGGTGCGTTTCACAATCCGAAAACAAGCAAGGATATCGGCTACGCAGGAATTATTGAAGACAACAATGATATACCGTGCACATTGTGAATATTATGGATTTGATATTTTATATACTTTTCTCACACCACAGATATAACAATACCTATAGCATAAGATAAATGGCACCTTGTCATTTTTTATTTTTTTTGAATTATTGAATGCATATCAACATTGAATTGAATTATATTTTATGGTAATAAACGTTTTGATTGTAAATTATAGCACAAAGCATATAAAACAATATATGTAGGGATTTATAGCATAGTAATAGTGTCTGAAATAATATTTATTTTTATCTGATTTTAATGTTTCTTTTTATTCATCAAACGTGTTATAACTACAAAAATGATAGAAGTTTGAAAATAATTATTTAACAAATATTATTTATAAAATAATATATAGTATATATGTATATGCTGACGATACGTGTATGCTATACTCGGATAAATGTGTTCTCAATATAACCAACACACTTCAAGAGCTTATAAACCTCATCCTGGAATATTTCTAGAAATGGAAAATAAAAATTCTTCATCACCTCCAACCGTTATACAAAAATGAAAATCTCAATACGGATAAATGTGTTCTTAACATAACCAACACACTTCAAGAGCTTATAAACTTCATCCTGGAGTATTTCTAGAAATGGAAAATAAAAATTCTTCATCACCTCCAACCGCTATACAAAAATGAAAATCTCAATACTAATCTGAATACCCCGTAGTACCATATTTACACTATTGGTTGAATGTCGCAAGCTGGGACAACATTTACTACTATGTACACTTCCTGACAAGTGTCGATATAGCGCCGCGATTTTAGTCGTCTTTTACGACACGATACCTTACCTTGGGAATATTTTAACCCCTTTAAAAATAGGCTACTGACAGATTATTTGTTGGGTCCACATGTTTGCTTTATAAAATTCTCAACAAAATAGATCTGTCTAAGGATACAAAATGTTGTCTACGTTTAAAAGCAATTGAGACCTCTAGTCATATTTTTTGTGAATGTTCAGTTTTTGCTCAGTTATTGACCCGTTCTTTGATATTAATACTAGGCCGGGAGCGTCTATTTTCACCTGATACTATGGTATCATGAAAAGGTGACATTTTTGCTTCCATTTAAAGAGCTTTACTTGTTTCATTTCATAAGAATATTTGACTAGACAAAATTATTGCTCTGGTACTCCTCTATTAGATTGCAAATGATTTGCACTATTGCAATCATCTTACAATGTTTTACTTTCTATGTGCGGGTTATTGTAATTGAAAAAGATTGTTTTTTATTAAATTTCTTAGAACGACCTGCAATTTTCTATATTTGTTTCAGTAATACAGCAACCTTCAAATTTAAATTCTAAGTGTTACATATACACTTACTTTTTAAAATAATTTTATACTTTATGTCCACAAATTATCTGAGAGTGACAGTCCCTGTCATTTGCATATTTTTGCATTTATCAAAGTAGTCATTTTATGTAAACTGGGTGAATCCATTGGTGAAGCCTGCAACATGTCGCAATTACGTTGAGATTAGGTAAAACGTACTGCAATGTCTGTCTGTTTGTTTGTTTGTTTGTATGGTTACGCCCTTTACGAAGCACAACCACTGAGTCAATGTTTTTGAAAATTCAACTGAAGCCTGCATGAGATTGCATGTTTTACATTTCAATGGATGTAATAGAATCTTGAATTGTCTACTTTGACAATAGCTTTGAAATATTTTTTTACAAAAAAAAATATTTTTACAAATGAATTGATTTTCCAAACTTCTGCTCAACGTGATAAGTGCATAACTTCATCCTATAATTCAAATCGTCAGTATCCCGTGGATTTGAATTCACTTAGTTACGTGTGGTTTCGAATTGACAAAATCCTAATAAAAACATTTTATTAACTTGATTGAATAGTAGCTTGTATATTTCTAAGTGAATACAGCACTAATGATGATTGTGGTTAAATTAACTTATAAAAGATTGTACATAAGTAAAATAAAATTACTCATACGCCACGAAAACCGTATTGAAATATAAAATTTAATGCATTGCTTATACAAAAAAGAAATAATTCATACCAAAATAATTACATATAATTTAGAGTCATTAATTTGATATTTTTTATGTTCCAATATTTTTTTTTTTCAAATATAAATAATTTTGGAAAAATATTCTTTTTTACGTGTAATAAAAGTGAAATGCCTAAGTAAAAACTATTTATTCATCACGGTACTATAAAAAAAGTTTCCTCCTCCTTCAGTAAAAATTATTAATTAAAGGCCAGTAATGTATCAATCAATTTCGTATATAGAATTTTGGTTTGGAGAGTAACATATAGGAGAATTCAAAGCAAAAACCATTTCAAAATATTACATAGAAGTGCTATATGTATTCCTATAACACTATACATACCGACGAGTGAAGCTTTGTATGAAATATTTTATTTTATGTTGACTTGACAGGAAGACTTGCAAGTTCTTTGTGTTGCTATACAAATTCAGAAATTCACTGTATTATGGACTCCCAGGTAGATAAGACCTATACAGGTTATGTTCGGAGGTAGATGAGATCTTTCTTTTGTTTTTTTACAGTAGGTGGAAGCATCGAAAGCCACCGTGTGGGACTTTAACCCATTAAACCACATCTAAGGAATGAAAGGAGAAGATTTCCACGGCAATGGGGAAACTTCATTCCAGTTGACAAAAGAGATAGAAGAGAGTGAAGACCTAGCAAGCTAGGTTCATCTAAGTCAGAAATCTTGTGCATAAAATAAGAAAAATTGGAAGCAGTGAAGGAGGTGACATTTTTAATCATATTCTTTATGATTGTCCAGTTTCTGTCCTGTTTTTTTAATTTGGCTCGGTATGAGAATACTAGATCGGGAGCTACTATCTTCGACTAAGATTACGGAATCATTAACAGGTCACTAAATGGCCGTTCTTCAAAATGTTTAAGGCGTGCTGTAGTAGAAAACAACAACTATGGTCGCAGTCTTCCGTATCATTGGAGCCAGTATTCAGTTAGTTTTCTTAATTGTAACTTACAATTCACTGATTTCATTAGTTTTCTTGTTCTCTTCATTATTTATTTATAAATAAACTATAATAGTACTTTTTTCTATTGGGCTGATTACGTTTTTAAGATATAGTTAGTTTAGTTTTCAGGTTTATTTTGTCAAGTAGTGTTTAATTCAAATACTTAAAAATTTTAACTTAGTATCAAAGATTCCATATTTACTAGGCACTTCAGTATCCACCTAATGTTAGGATTTTAGGTTAGATTGATAGGCACCTACTGATATAATTAACAACACATTTACTCGGAAGCATTTATTATCTATTGTGATGTCATTAAAATTGACTGTGAGCTATATTGCCCGTTATTATGTGCGTGTATTATCTTTAGGAAACGTTTTGGTCTGTCAGATAAAGCTAAGAAGAATCGACAAGTTAAATTTCGTTATTCCTACCAGACTAGCCAATAAATGATTTGGAAAACATTTAAGTTACTTCATGTGCAGTATTAGATAAAGAATTAAAAGTGGATAACAATTTCCATCTCTTCTTCAACGCAACAACTTATTAGAATACATCACAGTTGTAGCAGTGGCGCAATGAACGTTAATACTTTACTAATTACATGAATTCGAACAGGAACTAATGAATGGTTCATTTGAGCTAATCTAGATTATAAGGTTCTAATGACTTTTTAGTTCATATCTTATATGTCATAGCGATAGAAAATTCAAACTAGGATTAATAAACAAAAAAATGATATTCATTCTAAAACAAGAAAATGATCTGCATCTATGTACTGAAATCTGAACAGAATACTATCTAATTGGTGGATACGCTGTTATACTAGAAACAGTTTATTCTAAAGTCAGTAGGAGCAGTATTTTGTAAAATAATACCGAATCATTTTAAATATTTTTTCTCAGAGGATAATATAAAGCTATTAAACATTAGCATATGTAAAGTGAGAAATTTGACATAACACCAAGTTGTTTTAACAGGGAGTAGAGGTTTTACTAGGGATCACATGATAGTACAAATAATCTAATTTCCTCAAATCCAATAGATTTGCGTTAGTCGTAGATACCTAAACTTACCGAACATATATATTATAAGTAGATTTATGAAGTAGAATCATGAAGTAGATGAAGTAGTATTACGTAGTTTGACTTAACCTATATAATGCTAGTAGCTAGGTACACGGATGTTGAGCGAAGTGAGCAGTTGTAGAGTCTCCATGCTGCTATAAAATACCAATTTAAATATACTGCTGTTATAGAACATAATTTTATATTTATAACTACTGACGAAGTGTAGTATTTTTCTTCATCTTATTATTATAATAAATACTTGTACGATAACATAGCATCACAATTATTCGAAGTTATTAAATATTATATTAAGAGTTTATATGTTAATGTGTTAATTCTCACCAACTCATACATGAATTTATTATATTTGAAGATAACTGTTATTAATTTGCTTCATATTTTATGCTCAAATCTTTATCAAAATTGATTTAAATTTGACGCCTTGAGAACGTGCTTCAATTTACTAGAATTACCAACGAAATTTTTACGCATGAAATATAATGAAAAATTATTTACAACGTGTCAAACGTAGCGCGTAAAATTGAACACGTATTAACATTTAAAATGCAATGAATATAAATGTGAATTTGCTATCCACGCTCGACATTAACATACATAATAAGCACGAATACATAGAATTCAATTCAGGCATGCAGATACTTATTTGTATCTAGATACATTCACGCATGTACGTATATACTATCTATAGCACGTGTTATATGTACTTTGCCATATTTGGTTGGGAAATAAATGCAAAGTGCAAAATATAAAGTGTTTTCATGTAAAATCTCTGATTGCGCCATTTTTTACTTTTTACTTTTCAGCATTAATTTTAATTTACTTTGAAAATATTTTCATTTTGAAATCTTTGTGCATGAAAGCCAAGCAATTTCAAATTTTTTATTTATCTGCAATAAACTCGTAATAACACTGAGTAAAATTATGGCAATAACTTTTGAAAGTTATCGTGTTAAGTTAGATATGCAGCAATTAGACCCTTTGAGCTTTTTAAAATTATTTTATTTCCTTCAATATCAAATGGTTGGAATATTATTTTATGAAGATATATTTTGGTTATTATTTTTTTAGTTTGAAATATTTGAAATATTTTTATCTGATTTTGTCTGACTTTAAGTATGACAGACATTGTTACATACTTTCATTTAATAATTTAATAATAACAATAATAATTCATAATTAATAAAACTTTATGTTATAAATAATAATAATCCGAAGTTTCAAACCGATGAGAAGATTTTTGTACGCTGAAAAACTAATGGGTTTGCAGCCAGTAACATTTATTAAAATATTAATATATTATTGTAATTGTAATAATAATATTATAATATTGAAATATTATAATAATGTAGTTATTGTAATTAATATTGTGTAAGAGAGAGACAGAGAGAGAGAGAGAGCTAGAGAGAGCGAGAGAAAGAGAGAGAGCGAGAGAGAAAGAGATAGAGAGAGGCAGCGATAGACATACTAAAGATTATCTTATATTATCTTATAACTTGCGCCTTTCATTGAAATCGGAAATTGTAATAATTATATTATTAGCGATTTATAAAAAAATCCTGTGTTGCTCACTGCCATTTTTTCTCCAAAACGTATTAGAGTTGTAGGAATTTGCTCCTAAAAGGCGCAAATTTTGAAATTTATTACTAAACAACACTGTTTTGCCTTTGTGCCGAAGGACAAATACGCCGGCTCTCATTCCGGAGTTTGAACGTCCATATTGTTTTTTCTCTCATTCTCAAATTTAAAATTTGCATTGAAAACAACAACAATTGTACTCATGCCGTGCCTGAGACACTCTGTATAACATGGCCCTTACAGTTTTTATAGTAATAAATAAAATCAAAGAGTTACCTTTAACATACTATTAAACGATGTAATTATATGTAATACCGCAAACAATGCCTTCAATAATTATATCTTAATCCATGCCAAAAGCGACAATATCACGTTTATAACGTTCATATCTTTCAGTTTATAAAATAATAGTGGATTTATGTAGCTACGGTTTTATTTTATAAAACTTTCGTTAAATAAATCATACTAAAATGATATTTATAGTTGGTCCGATCAGGAAAAGATGTCAAGTTGCATTTACTGCAGATAACGTCCATTTTGAAATTATGGTTGGATTAATATACATAGAAATGATATTTAATGCTTGAGCAAATACAATGGAAGTGTTTTCTAATAAGCAATGTAAGCAACTAATAGAACGTTCTACTTTCATTTAAAAATTTTTGACTTCAAGATCATGTTACGCGAACAAAAAATATGTATATGCCAGTCCCATTCCAACTTATGTATGTAAAGTCAGGATACTGTATAATAGTGACAATGCACTGCTGGCGTATATACGAATACAAGATCTTTGGTCTCTATTTTGATCTCTATAGAGCAAGAGGTTTATATAACATTCGCTAGAATGATAAAGGGAAATACAGCATAATGCTTTTGAAGTCTATGATAGTGGTATTATAAACAAAGCAATTTGTACTTGCTATAATTGAGAATGAAATAAAGTTTTTTAGTTATCAAATACATACACTTCATGGTTAAAAAATATGTGCAAATATGTGCTTATCTAGCTACGACTACTGCTGTGACCACAGTGACAGTTATAGGCACCAATATCGACAGCAGCGTACCCCAAAAGAAATTGCAGCATCTTTCTTGTTGACAATCATAGGAATGTTGCTTTATAGCAGTGATTAGCAACTATTACAATAGTTCAATTGATATCAATAGCACCAATACCAATGACTTAATTAGGTGTCAAGCTGCACATTAACGTACGAAGAACGATGAAGCTTGGAAGACAGAATTCACTTTAGTTTAGATCAACCTGTCGTTACTGCTGCACACTACGTTTCCTTTAGTCAATATTGCCTGAAGGTCTCGATGCAATGTGGCATGACAGTTCTGTTTGTCAGCGAGGCATAAGAGCACACGTCATTACTGAGTTTATTGTTAGGTTCTTTTCGAGTTGGCAGCCGGGTATTTGTTCTTGATTTTACGGTTTCAGCAGTTCTTTTGCTAGAAAAGAAATAATGTGGAGATTCAAGCTGGTCTGTCTTATTTATTTTTCTATTGTTGGCATGCTACTTAAATATTTTATTATTATTAATATTTTAAAGGAAAAGTGGAAATAAACCACTTTTTATATAGAAAAAGTTTACAGAAAATCGTAAAATCAAAAAAAAAATTAAAATTAAATAAAATTTATTTTT
>NC_051846.1:134335325-134348265 GCF_002237135.1 Teleopsis dalmanni | reverse complement strand
ATTAAGTTTATTAAGGAGCATTTTTCAAAAAGCAACAAATAAAATGGAAAACTATATTAAAAAAAATCATTATTCGTTAAAATTGAGAAAAGTTTTTTTTATTTCATACCAAATTAAAAAGTTACTAGTACACTAGTCTTTTTAAAGTAACAGAAATTTGGATTTACTCCTTGATTTCTGGCATTTTGAACCCTCGTTTCTCAAGCTCCTCTACAACGCACATACTGAAAACATATCCCAACTCACATCTTAATGAAATAGAATTAAATATCATTTTAGGAATTATATTAGGTTACAATGATTTACTTATCAGTAATTTTTTTGGCCTTTACTGCACATGTTCCAGCTGATTCCTTTAATTCTTTTTCCCCTAATTTATTTTGTATTCCCATGCTCATTAATTCCACAGCTTTATCGATCACAATTTCAGTTTCACTTTCATTCATCTGATAGTATAGTAAGTTAGCTTTTATTAAGTTCAGAGCAAAATATTTATATATTTCAAAAAATAATAAGCGATCTGTACTAATTTTTACCATATCAAATTGTTTCATTAAACAATAACGCAAACATTTCGTCTCCCGCTGGGGATTTTTTTTCATTTGTAACATTTCCTTTATGTGTTCTTCATGGGAATGAAATCAAGAAAATAATATATATTATATTATACCGTTATATATACATATAATAGTTATATAGTTCATATTATTGTATAATACATTAATAGATGAATTCATTTTTGAACGAATTTCAAATTTTGGAAAAAAAACTTAATATGTATATTGAATACTCTCTACTTGATTAAGAGATGATCATTAGGTGACTTTCATTAAAGACAAATTGACAACAGTTAAATTAGATATAAACTTAACAAAATGTATGGTATTGCAATAATTTATAGTTCAAAATTTAAAATAGAGAAGAAGATCAGTAATACCTTTTTTAGGTTTCGGTTCACAACTAGAAGTAAAAGTTTCCAACGCTTCGACCATATCGTCCATTTTCAGATTTGGTTCTTCGTCTTCATCTGCCTATATTAGTCATGAAGTCCTTATTTATTTTTTTAAATATTCCATTTTTATTTCATATACCTTAGTTAAAGACACAAATAAAACAATAAGACACAAAATTTTGGTATTCATCTCAGTTTAGTCCCAGAGACACAGTCTTGTATCTTAAAAATATAATATTTAACTCGAGTCACTTTCAGAACACTGTTTGAATTTCAATAATTGAAATGAAATTTATAGAAATTTTTATTGAATTAATTGGACAAAAATATCATGTTTCGCTTTTATTAAAATATAGATAATCTAATTGTTTTTACATGAACATCGAGATATATAATATATCTCTTTCATAATATAAATATTATTCATTATGAATTAAATAAATTCAAATTAACAATCAAGATTATAATAATTATACATTTATTTTGTATTTCATGTATAATTGTTAAATTTATGAGCTAAAATTTTTCATATATCATAATAAAGACTTATTTATTAATTAAATATATTTGTATAAATATGTATATGGGTCATTATTTTACAAACCGGACGGATTTTGATAAGAAATGACCTCATGATCTCCGATTTGGCTGAATTTTTTTTTATGAGCTCCTTTTGATTCAAATTAATATATAAATTCTACTTCAAAAATAAATATTTCCACTGTGATATTCATTTTAGAAGTAATTAAAAAAATTAATTAATCAGGTGTCCTTCACGTTACTCATACGCACCAAAGTACCATGAAATCATTTTTCGAAGGAAAACTATACAAAAATGTTTACCTTTTATTCCTGAATTGAGTTTATCATTAAATTCTACATAAAAATTAAACTTTTAAGGACGTTAGTATTCTCAAAAGTATTTTTATTGAATAAATAAATCACAAATTTAAAATTTTTAATATTCCTGCGGATAACTCTAAGAATAGCGATGAAGAAGATGACTCGCATCAATTTTAAAAAATCTGCAGAAAAATTTTATTGGCATAGCAGATAGAACTATGAAAATAAAAATAGTGGGTGTGATACATAATTGGTCTATCCGAAAGGGTCACGACTTACTTCTCAAACGCTACAAAATGTATAACTACTGTTGCTAAAAAACTTACTTCAGAGAAATGAATCTTAGAAGACCTAAATCCAAAAAGCCACCGCTAGAAAAATATGTAACCAATAGAATTTCAAATTTTTACGAATGTGAAGAAAACAGTCAAGTAATGCCTGGGAAAAAAATCTGCGTATCCTTACAAATTGACGGATAAAGAACACAAATGCGAAAACGGTCCATTCTAAACAATTTGAAGGAGTTGCATACACCTTTCAAACTCAACCTTCCAGACCTGTAATGTAGTTTTTCAAAATTTGCATCTTTACGACCACAACATTGCGTTCTTGCAGGAGCAAACGGCACACATTCAGTTTGTATGTGCTCCATACACGAAAACGTACGATTAATGGTATATGGAGTGAATATAAAAGCACTGACTGCATGTAGTAGAAAGCCGATATATAACTATAAAGATTGCCTACAGCGTATGATTTGCAATACGTCACGCACAGAATGTTTTCTAGGAACCTGCGCCAAATGTCCTGGAACTGAAAATATCAATGAACAACTTCTGGAGATATTTGATGAAAACATGATGGACACCGTTAAATACAAACAATGGGATCGTGAAGAGAGAAGCACATTAAAAACGCTGATATCCCAAATAGATGAATATTTGCAATCCTAAACAGATGGTTTAGACAAATTGCTGTTGCATTCTTTTATAGTTAAAAAACAGGCAGAGTTTTTAAATGATAAGAAAAGCAACTTAACAAAAACTGAATGCATAGTTTTGCGTGATTTTTCCGAAAATTATGCTTTTTTTGTTCAAAACTCTGTTCAAGGTATTCACTGGAATAATAATCAGGCAACAATTCATATTTTTGCAATATACCACAGTCTTGAAAATAAAAAACTACAAATAAAAAATTTTGTTTTCATATCTGACTGTTTACATCACAACACAACTACTATACATTTGTTCAGAAATACGCTATCAAATTCATTAAAAAAATTAGTACGGATATTAAAAAAACTATTTAGTTTTCCGATGGATCGGGTTCACAATATAAAAATAAAAAAAATTTTATTAATTTAACTCATCACAAAGCGGACTTTGGTTTGGAAGCAGAATGACACTTTTTTCCAACGTCACACGGCAAAGGACCATGCGACGGCTTAGCTGGTACCTTAAAGAGGAATGCTGCAAGAGCTAGCCTTCAACGAATAAATAATCCAATCCAAACACCAAAGGAATTATTTAACTGAGCTAAGGAAAGTTTACCAAATATTGTGTGCCATTTCTCAACGTTAAAAGACTATGAAGTAGAAGAAAATAAGATTAAACACCGCTTTGAAGCAGCTACATCAGTTAAATACACATTAAAATATCACTGCCTTATTCCAAATTCCAAAAAAGTATTAATGGCAAACATATTTTATTCTTCAGACATTACAGATTATGTATCAATAATGAAATAAGAATTAATAAAATTAATGTAAAAACCATAAAAAAAATATTTTGTTTTTAGCTCATAACAGTTTCTTTCCTATAACATTTCTTACCTGTGCAGAGTATTTTTCCAACTTTAGCAAAATAACACTGCACCTAAAAAGGTAGGTGAGATTATGTGCTGCAGTTTTCTAGGTAGTTCGACTAGTATGAAACTAATTAACTTTTTAATTCATCTATATAAGAAAAAAGTTTATTAAACGGTTTAATTATGTTAAAATTTATAATTTAAAAACAGAAATAATGCGGAACTAATTTAACATAGCAATATTAATTGTATACATTTATTTTAAAAATAAAAAGTAAACATTTTTGTATAGTTTTCCTTCGAAAAATGATGTTATGGTACTATGGTGCGTATGAGTAACGTGAAGGACACCTGATTAATTAATTTTTTTTAATTACTTCTAAAATGAATATTACAGTGGGAATATTTATTTTTGAAGTAGAATTTATATATTAATTTGAATCAAAACTAAAAAAAAAAATTTGTGTGACATATTCCTTTTGTTTTTTTTTTTACTGAAAAATCGTGTATATGTGTTTGGTGTGATATGAAGGATAAATAAATTTTTAAAAGTACTTCTAATTACGATATCGTCCTGAAATTTTTGGGTTTTATGTAGAATTTTATTACTAATCGAAATCAAAAATATTATATAAGAATACTAGCTGACCCGGCGAACTTTGTTTCCCCTTGCAATTAATTTTCCTGGCTCAGCTGAGTTATAATATTTGTTGTTATTCAACTTAACCTTTAGCATTTTAATGCGAAAATTATTTTGAATTGATTTTTTCTTTTGATCTACAAAAAGTCCACATGCATTACTTATGTTACAAATATTTTCATGTTACTTCAAATCCTTATAAGCACTACATTTTAAATTAAAAAAGGTTTTTTTAATATTATATTAACAGTTTTATTATGGGCTAAAATGTTAACTTAAAGCTAATTCATGAACAATATTTTTTGTTAGGCCATTTTAAGCGTATACATATAGATCAGAAGGTTTCCAACACGGTAACATGCAACATATAGTTGCCCATGCGAAAAACAGATTTTCCAAATTCAGTCCACATACTTTTAATGTTTGACCTGATCGCAAATGGTAAACGAATTGAAAATTGCAATCGTTTGAAATGAATTGGAACATCGGTTGGTATAATTGGTATGCATGGAAGCAATATATTTTCTCCTCTGAATTTTCCACTTAATATTGTTGATTCAATTAAGTTCCCCATAATTCTTTTAATTACTAATCTTATTCCATTAATCTTAAATGCACTTAAGCTATGCAATGGTAGTTTTACGATTCATTTTAGAGATTTTAAACTTTTTAAACAAATCAAAGTAAGCATGAAGAAATTTTAAATTTCTAATATAAATGTATATGGATACCAAAAAATAAAAAATTAATTAAAAAGACATTATCCAGTGGGTCAAATTGTGAATCTAAACCTTCCTTGAATCCACTTGAACATATACAAAAAATTTCATCAAAATCGGCTTAGCCGTTTAGGAGGAGTTCACTGTCAACACACGTACAGAAGAATTATATATATAAGATATATAGTATATTCTTTGAAAATTCATTCAATGAAAATGTAGTACGCATGTGCTTGATGTGTTTTGCGGGAGAAAAAAAAATATTAAAAAATTTTAAAAAATAACCGCATCCTAAAAATTTTTATTTCGTAGTAAAATTTAAAACTGAATCTAAATAAAATATAAAAAATGGAATCTCAGGGGATATATTTTAAGAAAATTTTTTTTTGAAATTTAATAGTTAATTGTTTAAACAATTTTATAAAAGTTCTATCAATTATCTTTGAAGAAATTATAAAAATACTGGTTCTACTGAAAATAAGCCTCGCAGTGGCCGCCCAAGAAAACTCACACTTAGGGATGTCAGCTTGGTTTTAAAAGAAGTTGACAAAAATCCAAAGCATATAATGCTGTAAAGCATGGTTATGGCAGTGTTATGGTTTGGGGAGCCGAAGCTGCAACTGAAGTAGGAAAAATAGCTTTGACGTGGATTGGCATGCTTTCCAGTTGCACTTGCAATGTGTTCGACTAATTTTAAGGCACTTACCTTTGGATTTTTGTCAACTTCTTTTACAACCAAGCTGACATTCCTACGTTTCCTTGGGCGGCCAATGCGAGGCTTATCACTTGAAATTTCTTTTCGTGGACCCATCGTGTCAATTAAATACCACTTACAAAGCACAACTAAATGCGTTATATAAATGTATGACTTATGCCACAAGCATGAAATATGAAAAACGGTACTTTCCCGTTTAACATTTAAATTACTGTCGAATAAATGTAACAATCAATGAAGTATATGTAGACTTTTTTCAATGATTTTTTTATGCTTTTTTCGAATAACTTTGTTAATTTATATTGATGAATGAATTTTCTTTTGTTTATTATTATTAAAAAACAGTTCTAAACAAAACTGTATCATTACTTTTTTCTATTATGTCTTTGGATTTACGGGCTAGCAGAAATGTGAGGTGTATGTAGAGTTTTGTCGCTCACTGTACCTTGTTGATTATCATTCTAGTAGGTTGACTGGATGTAAATAACCATCAAATAGGGAAGTATTAAAAGTCCTTTTTTACCATGCTTGTGGTTAAGTTATAGTTAAGCGAAAGTGCTAGATTAACTATACAAGAAGTTATTATATTTTGGCAAAAGGCACGAATACTAATAAATTAACGATCACAAAGAGTAGAAGGCTTAAAAATAGTTCAAAGTTTGTGAGCTAAATACAGTAAGGATGTGTGCATTAGGATGGAAAATTGCTGCCAGCTTTAGAAGGAAAACAAATGTGAACCGTCCATAAGTTTATACAAAATAATAAAACACAATTGATACTGACTTTCTGCCGTTCACGTGGAACTATATTTTTATTACTACTGTTAGCGTCTACTTGAAGTTAGTTGCTTATTCACATACAAGAAGGATCATTTTTGGTTTTACTTTTCCGGTAGATGGCAAAGTGAGCGCCACAGATGTGTTCGCCACATATGGTTTAATGTATTATCATCAGTCAAAGTTTATTTCCAAGATTTTAATGTTCTTTCCATTCTCAGTCAATATTAAAAAATTGATGAAGATATGTCTAAAGTTACTTTGAAGAAATTATGTAATCATCTTTGGTATTTAAGCTCCGAGCTCGTTTTGCTTTTTTAGATTCAAATATATCGCCTGAAATAAAGAAAAAGATAGTTTCGAATTTGAATTTAGATAGTGATGACAAGGAAGTCAGGAGAGTATCAACAGATCGCGTAAAAATAACTGAAATCGTCGAAAAGGCAATTGAACAGTTTGTATACAAACATACTAAAAACATTTGTAATCGTTTCAAGTTGTGCGATGACTTCATGAAAATATATCCCACAAAATGGCATGAAGACCTTAGTTTTATTCAAGCTAAGAAAACGCTATTAAGCTTAAAACTAGTAAATGATACGGCAGAGCGAGGAGTGAAACTAATGCTGGACTTTAAATCAAATTTACCAAAAACGTGATCCAAAAACAGTACATACTAAAAATTGTTAACGATTACCGCCGTCACTTTCTAAATTGTAATAAGGATACTTTGTTTCAGCAACTTTTAAATTTTTTAGAAATATTAAATATTTTGTAAAGCTGAAGCGGACAATTACATTCATAGTACTTGCAAAGCTAGCAATCGGGTGACTTCAGCTTATTTTTTCTTTTGGGAAGACAGTTTTTATGTAAAATTAAATATGTCGGAGATATAAGCAATCAAATATGAGTTTTTTGGAAAAAATCGTTATTTTCCAATCACAGATTATTTTTTAGTAAAATAAACCGAAATGGTGTGTACCGTCAACCGATTTTTCGAAAAAAAAAAATTGCCCATATATAATACCTTAATGGCACCCTAATATATGTATATTAGGGTGGCTGTAATATGTATGGAGGCAAAAAAATATGTTCGAATATTAGTTGCCACTACGTAATTTATTCGAATACGCAAAAAACTACTACATGTGAAGTTTTAGACTAATCGGATAATGTTATGGAAAAATGCCATTTTTTTCACTTTTTTCAAATTTCTTCGCTTCCATCTTGCACATTTTTCACCTATGAATATTTGTTTTGATTAATTTTTATTTGAAAATCGCTAAATTTGGTTTATAATTAACTAAATTATTACTAAAACAAGAAATCATACTCGACGTTTATTGAAGTTTTCAAGAACAACATAAATATGGGAATAAATACGAGTACCTTTGTATGTACAAGTTACTTTACCACAGAAACTTTATTATTATTATTAAAAATTTGTTCGAAAATTCGATTGTGCACTGCGACTTAAAAGATATATTGGGACCCTTACTCGGGTTAGAGTGTTTCTCCAAGTCAGATTTTTTTAATGAAAGATAATATAGAGCTTGCCTTTCCTAGTCTTGAATCTTTATGATCCATGAAATACCCTCCTAGGTGTTTCTTCTGCTTATGCACCAGTACCTGGCACATCTATCTATCAGGTATATCTCAGCTTGAGAGATAGTTGAATTATTTCCTAGTGTTTCCCAGTATCTCTTGCCTGGTCCATAAACACCAGCCCCAACTCCCTTATTTGTGTGAGAGCCGTCTGTATACCATGCAATCATGTTTTCTTTTATTATTTGGGTTTTCGACAAGCCTTCTTTATGTTGCTAAGTTCAGTTTTGAAGTTTTTTGTAAAGTTATACTTTTCATTTCATTTCTGGGATTTGTGCAGCCTGAGTATCAGATTTTTTGCTGTTGGTTTCAAGACCAGTCATCCTGTTTGTAATTACTCTAAGAGCAGCCTCTTCGCATGGATGTTAAGAAGTGTGAGTTGCGGAAGTACTTCAATTGATGAAGTCGGACATGTTCTCATTGCTCCTATTATGCTTACACATGCAAGTCGCTGTACCTAGTTGAGTGTGTTGATAACGCTTTGCTGTTTTGTGCAGTTTTGCCAGACTATTGATCCGTAAGTGACTATAGGTCTGATTATAGCTGTGTACATCCATCGCAGTGACTTTGGTGTACATCCCCAATTCTTACCTGGGATGGATCTATATGTCATAAAGGCTTTGGTTGCCTTTTTTGTTACTTCTTGGACGTGAATAATTTCTGGTCTAAAATTATACCTAAAAATTTTAGCTCGTTTTGTGGTTTTATTTCATCTAAGCAGATGGGTTTAAGATTTTTTATTTTGTGTTTTCTCGTGAATGGTACAATGATTGTTTTTGCTGGATTTATTTTCAGCCCAACACAATTGCACCATTCCTTTCTCAGTTTTAGACCTAATTGGATTCTTTCGCACAGATTCTTCCTCTGCAGATTATTACCACATCATCGGCGTAACAAAAAGTTTCATTATTTTGATATTTAGTTTTGTCAATTGCATTCAATTTTAACTTTTAAATAGCGGTTTATCTTTTCCTAAAGTAACTGGAAATTTGCTTTCAAATACAGCTCTGAGAATAAGCTCGTATATGATCAAAAAAGAACGAGATTTTAAAAAAAACGCAAAAATTTAATTTTTAATCATTTTCTTTATTATCGCCTTCAAAGTACTTTCCTCCTGCGGCAATACATGCATGCCAACGCTTGATCCAATTTTCCATACAAGTTTTATAGGCCGCCGAAGGTATGGCCTTTAGTTCACGCAGCGAATTCTCTTTTATGGCCTCTATGGTCTCAAAACGTATTCCTCGCAATGGTAATTTGAGTCGGAGGAAGAGGAAAAAATAACACGGGTCATATGTGGAGAGTACGATGCATGGTTGATGATATAGTCACATATTGACATATTGACATTGATTTCTAAGTGGGTACATTAAACCAAAAACTTTAAAGCGATCTTTACATGTGATTTCTACAGCGATTATGTGAGAGAGATCTGGCAGCTTCTCCCCCTCACGCTCTCGCTCTCACGACCGCTGAATAAGTATAAAGCACGTGTAAGGTGAACTTTAAGAAACTTTGAACCATGGTTTAAAAATCGGTTTATGGTAGGTGGGATTATTAATTGATCTTTCACTACGAGTCATTCTTTTTCGAATTTCTTTATTTCTTTAATTTTTTTTCTTAAAATACAAAACTATATGCATTGTTTAATATATTAAAAAAAAAAAAATAAAAAAATATAAAAATTGTATAAACCTATGTATAATAAATATATATAAATATTAAATAAACATTCTTGATAATAAATATAATAAACAATGAGAAATTAATGTACTTAATTATAAAAATAAATTAAAGTGCAAAACTATATTGGTGGAGTTTTTGGCCAAAAACTGCGACACAACCAAGGCTGTGTGAGCCGGTGCGTTATCGTGGTGTAAAATCCATGAGTTTTCCTTCCATATTATTGTATTGGATATTGTAATAGAAGCTACTAATTCTAGCGCTATTCCTATTAAGAGTATAGCAAAAGGAAGTTCAAAAGGAAGAAAAATTGGGTTTTACACAACACGTATTTTGGCTACAATGTTATCTGAAGCAATCAGGTATTATGATATGAATTAACTGTAAGTTAATTTTTGTAAGACTTTTACAGGAAGGTGTTGATCCCATTGAATTATATAAAATGACTTAACAATTCGGGTTTCCAGTTGGTGCTGCTACTTTGGCTGATGAAGTCGGAATAGATGTCGGCTCACACATTACTACGGACCTGTCTAAGGTATAACATAATTACTTTTGACTATCTTAATCAACGCATTAAATAAGACCTGTGTTTATATATGTAGGCTTTTGGAGAACGTTTTAGTGGTGTCAATTTGTCTGTCATGCAAGACTTAGTTTTGTCTGGATTTTTAGGACGAAAATCTAACAAAGGAATATTTTTATATGATGGTCAATCTGGAAAAAACCGACCTATTAATACAGATGCTATGGAAATCATTAAGCAGAAATATTCGCTTTCTCCAAAAGGTCTCAATTCTGTAGAAGAAATGACGTTGCGTATGATTTTTCGCTTTGTAAATGAAGCTGTACTTTGTTTAGAAGAAAAAATACTCGATAATCCTTTAGAAGGAGACATTGGTGCGGTTTTTGGTCTTGGATTTCCTCCATTCACTGGAGGCACATTTAGATGGGTGGATCAATATTCAGCATCAAAACTGGTAGATGAAATGAATGCATATGCCGATTTATATGGTGTTGTGAGTTAAATATTTATTTTATTTAATTTCACGGTTTTTGAAGTTTTTCCGTAATATATATGTATATGTAGTGTGTACGATCTTAGATGATCGTACATTTTCCTAAAAGTAGGCAAGATTGTTTGCATCTTGACGGTTGTTGACCAGAACCAAAACATCAGTCCGTCAGTTCGACGATAAAAAATGCTGATTTTGGTATTTGGTTAATAATTGGTGTCATGATGTAAGTGACTTTGAAAATATTGAATGCGGAAGAATTGAAAAAATATGTAGAGCATTCTTGTAATAATAAAAACTTTGAGAATTTAGCAAAGTAAATTATGAAACTGTGTGAAAAGCCCAATGAGGTAACTGGAGTAATACTGTCACTCTTTTGTTATTTTACTTTTATTTATTGCTTTATTGTTACTTCTATTATCATTACTCTTATGCATCTTTTCATGCTCTCATGAGTGTTACGCTCTCGGAGTGCATTAATGTAAGAAATATAATAAAGAAATGAAAGTCAGTTTTGACTGGACACTCTTAACCAAACGGACGTGTTTTATTTAAACTCGGTGTCTGACAAATTCAGAAGTGGGATTTAAAATAAAGAGTGCAAATAATAATTTAATGGTAATAAGTGTAGACAGTTATTAGTGAAAATAATGGATTCGAACACAATGGGAAATGCAATTGACTTGGATGATTTTCCTTCGGTAAAGGAAAGTAATTTGAAAACGCAATTGCATGAACATAATGATCAGGAGAAACAAAGTGTCGCCGATGTTAATACGGCAAACGAAAACACCACCGTTTTGGAATTGAAAGCCGAAGTATTGCGTCTCCAGCGGACATTGGAGTCATTAATACAGCCTATCAATGCGGTGGCGACGTCGATGCCGGAATTAAATGCGAATAAGTATTTTGTGCCGAATACTAATCTACATGCAACAAGTCAAACTACAACTACAACAAATACAGTGAGTGTTTCTTTGCCTTCGATGACTGTACCGAACCAATACATGAACAAATATTCGTGTGCATCAACAAGTACAGTGTGGCCTCTGCCAGCGTCACATGTAATGAATATGCCTTATGCGTCTACGTTGGCGCCAGTAATCTTTTCAACCCCTGAGTGTGTTGAAAAGTCGCCGTTGATCGCGCCGAACATAGCTGTAGCTGCTACGTCAGCAGAATACGCACCGTACATGCAGAACAGACAAGATCAAACCAATGTGCGTATGCAGTAGTAGTAGTAGTAGCTTTATTTTTTACTTCATTTTAAAGTTATTATATTACATCGAAGTTATATAATAATTATAATACATATAATTATAATAAATATACATAAAGCTTACAGCTATGGCATTTTAGCCGTCTGCCGGAAATTTAGATTAATCTAATAGCTAATTAACTAATAACTAATTAATCCAATTTTTATAAATATTAAATTGGTATTCTTGCTTATGAGCTCAATACAACATAAAAATTAAATTAAATTACTTTAACAAAAATAATAGATTTTATATAAGTTAATTTAAAAGTCTTCATTAATAATATTTTGCCTATATTTAAATGTAGTTTTAATAAACGCCGTTAACAATCTCCAGTTGGGGCCATTCAGTAACCGTATGGTTTCACTGACATCGAGCGCGGGTTTACCGAAGTACAGCAATCTATGTTCTTTAAAAATTGGGCATTCACCTACTAAGTGTATAACATCGCCTTTCAATTTAAGGTTGCATATCGTGCACAGCGTGTCTAGACTTTCATGCGGTACGTAGCACAATCGTAGGAGCTCGCCGCGGGTTTTGAAGATTGTCCTTATTGTTTCTAGGTCATATTGCTCGTGAAAGTAATTATTGACACCTAGATCATAATTCAACTTACTATATGCATCTCTCGATATACTGTTTCTTGCCGTTTCTACAAAATTTCTACGTTCTTCAATACTTAGTTTCGTTATTATATTTTTTTGCCACATTTTCCAGTTTTCATTAATACTCAAATCATTAGTTATATTTAACTCGGATGCCAGATTTGACCATTTTTCAAAAAATAATGTTTTTTCATTTATTAGGTACTGCGCTAATGTTTTTTGAATCCTATTGTCTGGCAAATTCCTAACACGATTGATATAATCAAAATGCAATTTTAATGTTTGGGTATATAGCGTCGGTAGACCAGTTTCTAAATGCAC
>NC_051846.1:134330237-134335225 GCF_002237135.1 Teleopsis dalmanni | reverse complement strand
GTGCTATCTAGCAATGCTGACTGACCTTCTGTTTCCATAAGGTCAATCGTGCGATTTAACATCTCTTGATTACTATTTAGGGGGTTAGGACTATGTTAAGTCATTAAGTCGTATTATGCTGACAACCGAGAAACCAGCCACTTTTCAAGCATTTGAAATCAATGTTCATGCCACCACTGATGTCATACGTCTACATTTATTTTAAATAACAGTCAAAAATTAGAGTGATGGAAAGAACCATGTAACTCGTAGCCTGTCGAATTGATATTCAAAAAATAAATGAAATTATAACAGATAATATAACAGGTATAAAAAAATTTTATTTCAATAATATTTTTATCTTGTATTATCATTTTAAGTTCTCATGCAGATAAAAAGCTCCCTATATCTTATGAGATATGATTATTCGTAAGACTAATCTTGTCTTCATTACTTTGAGTAGCAAGTAAATCTTTTAATTATAGGAAAATAAATTCATTGCAATTATTTTCTAGAATTTCATTTATATAAAATATTTAATTTAATATCTATTAAAAACTATGTGAATTAAGCATTTCATATGTAATCTTATATACTGAAAACAAGTTGCAATAATAAAATAATTAAAAATCTACAGATGAAATAATATTGCATTACTATTGCAGTTTCAATTGATCAAGTAGGTATCAAGAAGTAGCATCCAAGAGACTTGTTTAACGACTAGAAGCTACGAGTATTATAATTGAGTGATTGGAAGATACTTGGTCCGCTAGTTTTGTTCAATTACGCGACTTAAATAAATGAAGCAAAAAAATTTTTATGTTCATATGAAAAGCAATAAAAAAGTAATAAAAATTTATTAACATAAAATAATAATAAAACAAAATTTATTACATATACATGATTAATGTGAATATAATAATTATTGTTTATATTTCAGAATTTCATTCAGATTATTAATTCAGATAATTAATTATTTTATTAATTAATAAGAGAATTTTATTAAAAGTTAGTGGTTTACTTGAAGACTGTGTGGTTCAGTAGTGAAATAGTGTCATAATGATCTTGGTCTTCTTAATTAAGTAAGAAGTTTTAATTAATGTTTTAAGAGTTTAAGTGATTCAATGAACTATATTTAATGCTTAAAAAGTGTTGGTTATGTTTTTATTAAATTAAAATTTTTTATTAAGCAATATTAATATTTATTAATGATTGAGAAAATAGGTATTTACGAAACTGAAATGAGACATAAGAATTTAATATTTTTAATATTAATTAATAATAGTATAAACTATGCTAGAATAAACATATCTTTGAACGGCAAAAACTTACTTCTAATAGTTAAAAAAGTTAAAATAAATAAATATTTATGTGGAACTATACAAATTTACTTTCACTTGCAATTACAATGTACTCACATTACAATAAAGATATCAAAATATAATTATAAAACAATACCTAAGCAAAGTATAAATTATATTCTTAATAATTGTAAATTTGGATTGCATATATAGGTACACTATATGTCCACCAAGCTAATATTTTGACGTACCATGTTTTGAAGTCGCAAATTTTTATATAAAAACTCCCCGCATTTTGTTTTGTTGTGTTTTCATCTCAGAATTATTGTTTAATCCACCTTTACTCTCTAATGGAGTTGATTAGATAAATTATTCATTACTTAGTATACGCGTAATTTTGATTCTTCAACTCAGCAATGTATTGAGTATTTGTATGATAACCAGCATATCTGCATATCTTGATATCTGATGACAAAAAATTAACAGTTTTTAATAAGTTTAACTCAGCATTCTTATGAGTATTCAAGTTGTGGGCTTTATCCCTGATATATTTATTTATGCTATTAGTTTTTATATTCTTAAAATGATATCCCAAAATCTGGATTTACTTCATACTATAGAGTATATATTCTTATAACTATATTTTGATGAGATTGAATTTTTTAACTTAATCTGAAGCAGTTTATCAAAAGCTATGCAGCCGTAAATTATGCTTGATTCCTGATTACTTGTTCATATAGTCGGATTTTGTTTTTGACACATGTTTTTTTGAATCAAAGTGCATAGTTTTAAATTACATTAAATTATTTTCTTCTTTATATGCTTATTCCATAGAAAAATTTATTCGGAATTTTGTCCGGGGAATTTTACTATTCTACTCATCCACTCGATGCTTTCTTGAGCATGAATTATGAGTGATAATTTTCGCGATTTCATAGTGACTCGTGATGGAAATATTGATATAGTTTCTGTCCTCTCCAGCTTTTATTTTGTTTGTTGTGGAACAGTTGATTTGAAATTGTATTTAAAGTCTCTGTTATTCCAGAAATTGCTAATAAGTGTCAGTAGCTTACCTGTTATTTGTGGATCAATCTATAGATCTTATGTACTAGATAGCATTTAAAGGCGAGTGTGATCGATGTAAAAAGTTTACAACGTAAAAGCTTGATATTTCGAGAAGTGATCTATATCGGTATATAAAAAATTTGTCAAAATAAATGAGTTCACTAAAATTTAATATTACAATCAAGTACCGAGAAAGCAGACATTAGTGCTCGTCTTTAGAAGTATTTTTAACATTACACTTAATTTAATGTATTTTGATTAAATAAAAAACTTTTTTAATGCAGGCTCTTGACCATAAAATGATAAATGCTTGATAGCTAAATTATGTAAGTTTTAATAACGTTTTCAGCTTTAAAGGGTATATACATATATAATTTTAATTCCTGACTAAGATTTTCGACAATAAAGTATATAATTTTAAATAAAACTCTTCATAGTGTTTCATTTCGATTGGGTGTCATATAATTTTGAAATAAATTGTTAACAAAGACAGAATTTCGGATTTGTTCTAAGTTTCTCTAACCTAAGTTTCTCTGATTATTAAATTTAAAAAGTCACATCTACGCAATGTAAATTACTCATTTATTATGTTGTTATTTACTTGTTCCACTAATTCCAAAATGATTTAATTAACTATTTAAAAAATTGTTTTAATTTTTTGTGGTTAATAATTGTAATGAGTTGTAGATTAATTGATATTTTTTTTTGTTTATACACAAATATTCTAAACAATCAAATATGTGCTAAATTTAAAATTATATATAATTAATTAAATAAACACTTAATTACATAAGTGTATAAACATATTTATACGGATATATTTAATTAATAAATAAGTCTTTATTATGATATATGAAAAATTTTAGATCATAAATTTAACAATTATACATGAAATATAAAATAAATGTATAATTATTATAATCTTGATTGTTAATTTGAATTTATTTAATTCATAATGAATAATATTTATATTATGAAAGAGATATATTATATATCTCGATGTTCATGTAAAAAAAATTAGATTATCTATATTTTAATAAAAGCGAAACATGATATTTTTGTCCAATTAATTCAATAAAAATTTCTATAAATTTCATTTCAATTATTGAAATTCAAACAGTGTTCTGAAAGTGACTCGAGTTAAATATTATATTTTTAAGATACAAGACTGTGTCTCTGGGACTAAACTGAGATGAATACCAAAATTTTGTGTCTTATTGTTTTATTTGTGTCTTTAACTAAGGTATATGAAATAAAAATGGAATATTTAAAAAAATAAATAAGGACTTCATGACTAATATAGGCAGATGAAGACGAAGAACCAAATCTGAAAATGGACGATATGGTCGAAGCGTTGGAAACTTTTACTTCTAGTTGTGAACCGAAACCTAAAAAAGGTATTATTGATCTTTTTCTCTATTTTAAATTTTGAGCTATGAATTATTGCAATTTAACTGTTGTCAATTTGTCTTTAATGAAAGTCACCTAATGATCATCTCTTAATCAAGTAGAGAGTATTCAATATACATATTAAGTTTTTTGACAAACTTTGAAATTCATTTAAAAAGGAATTTATCTATTAATGTATTATAGAAGAATATGAACTATATAACTATATATAAAACTATATAATATAAAATTTATTATTTTCTTGATTTCATTCCCATGAAGAACACATAAAGGAAATGTTACAAATGAAAAAAAATCCCCAGCGGGAGACAAAATGTTTGCGTTATTGTTTAATGAAACAATTTGATATGGTAAAAATTAGTACAGATCGCTTATTATTTTTTGAAATATATAAATATTTTGCTCTGAACTTAATAAAAGCTAACTTACTATACTATCAGATGAACGAAAGTGAAACTGAAATTGTGATCGATAAAGCTGTGGAATTAATGAACATGGGAATACAAAATAAATTAGGGGAAAAAGAATTAAAGGAATCAGCTGGAACATGTGCAGTAAAGGCCAAAAAAATTACTGATAAGTAAATCATTGTAACCTAATATAATTCCTAATATGATATTTACTTCTATTTCATTAAGATGTGAGTTGGGATATGTTTTCAGTATGTGCGTTGTAGAGGAGCTTGAGAAACGAGGGTTCAAAATGCCAGAAATCAAGGAGTGAATGAAAATTTTTATTGCTATGAAAGGTCTAGTACACTAGCAAGTTTTTAATTTGGTATGAAATAAAATAATCTTTTCTCAATTTTAACGAATAATGATTTTTTTTAATATAGTTTTTCATTTTATTTGTTGCTCTTTGAAAAATGCTCCTTAATAAACTTAATAAGAATATTACTATAACTATTATTTTAATGATTACTACTAGCCTGTCTGATATAAAAACCATTAGTCCTCTACTATGAGTGTTTGCATCGACATTATGCAAAACTCCATGGAAAACTTTTTTTAACTTGTTAACTTGTTAAAAATAGTTTTTCTACTATTTATACAGAAACACCAATCAGAAGTAGTACTACTGATTTAACGATTTTTTAAAAAACTAAATGCTTGCAATATTCAGTGTATTTTATTTTTCAGTATTCTATCTATTCAGAATATCTCTATGTATTATATATAGCTTCACTTCATTGTGCTTGGCTTGTTGTATGGTGCAAAACTATATAAGAATCAT
>NC_051846.1:134328348-134330137 GCF_002237135.1 Teleopsis dalmanni | reverse complement strand
ACTTTACTAAATGTAGCTTATAAAGTTATTGCTCAAATCTTACATAAACGCCTACACTACGAGCCGAGCAAGCAGGATTTAGGCATAATCGATCATGTGCCGACCACATAAACAGCCTTCGAATAATAGTCGAACAGTCTAGCGAATGGCGATCTCCCCTATACTTGCTGTTTATCGACTTTAAACGTGCATTCGATACACTTCTCCATACCACCATCTGGTATGCATTAGAGTGTAAAGGTATACCGAGTAAATTAATAAATTTAGTAAAAGGCTTGTACTCTGACGCGCACTGCTCAGTACTTCACGAAGGGCGTCTCAGCGGGCAAATTCAAATTAAGTCTGGCGTCCGACAAGGTTGCATTCTTTCACCTATACTATTTAATATAGTCTTAGATGTGGTTATGTCGGAAGCTATGAGCACAAATCATGGCATCTCATTCGGCCTTCATAACAAACTTACTGACCTCGATTACGCTGATGACATCTGTTTACTAACACATAACTGGCAAAGCGTGCACTGGCAGCTGGTCTGTCAATCAATATCAACAAAACCAAGTCTATGCGTCTCAATTCAAACTGCTCAACGAAGTTTCAACTAGATGGCTCCTACATCGAAGATGTACAAAGTTTCTGCTATCTGGGAAGCTACATTTCGAACAACGGCGGCAGTCGGCAAGACATACAGTACAGGCTATCGAAAGCGAAGCAAGCGTTTGGAATCCTTAACAAAATCTGGCGTTCATCCAACATCACACAACGCACTAAGATACACCTGTACAATGCAAACGTAAAATCAACTTTACTATATGGTAGTGAGAGTTGGAACCTAACGGCAAGAGACGCTCAACAGCTACAAGCCTTTGTCAATCGTTGTCTACGACGCATCCTTCATGTATTCTGGCCAGCAACCATAACCAACAATGAGCTCGGGTTTAGAACGAATCAGCCTCTTATAACTGATGAAATAATGATGCGCAAATACAAATGGCTTGGCCATACGTTAAGAAAACCCGCTGATGATATCGCAAGAAATGTCTTAGATTTCAACCCTCAAGGCAGTAGAAGACCAGGGCGTCCGCGCAACACTTGGAAACGACAAACTGAAGCCGAATTAAGAAATGCTGGAAAGAGCTGGAGTGAAACAAAACGTCTTGCATTAGATAGAGTTCAATGGAAACTATTTGTTACGGCCCTCTGTTCCACCTAGGAATAAAAGGATTAAATAAAAGACTAAAATGTGTGAAATATACAATAATTAGTTAATTATTATTATTATTGATACGGGAAGTGGTACTGAAACCGTCGGGTCTATTGTACCCGTTCCTGGGTTTAGAGTAATTCTCTAAGCTCTGTTGAGATATACTCTTTGCTAAAGATTAGTATAGAAACTACTTTACATAGTTGTATTGTCTCTTCCGCAATGGTATACATTCTCAGGAGTATACTCCGTATGTACATTAAGGCAGGGCCATTCTAACAGCACATTTGTCTCTTCTCTTCGTAGAATCGACAGTTTTCATTTGTATATATGCCCAGTCTCGTAAGGTGGTACTTTAGCTTAGAGTGTCCTAATAAGATTTCTTTGATGAGTCTAAGTTTTTTTTTGATAAGTTAATACAAATTATAAGTACCAATAAGTGATTTGGATTGTGTTAATTCTGTTAGATTATTCCAATAATTCTTTTTTGTTTTGGTTGTATTTTATTTTTATAAGCCATGGTTCTGGCCCCACCATCGGTCTGACTGCCATTGGTTAATAATATTGTTAATTTTTTTTTTTTGGTGA
>NC_051846.1:134319350-134328248 GCF_002237135.1 Teleopsis dalmanni | reverse complement strand
AAGTGAATGTGTATTCAGTAAACTCAATTTGAATTAAGCGACGGCGGTATCTCGCATCGGCGAAAAACGAACTGATTTTCAGTGATTGTGAATGATGTAGTGAAGTGTGTTAAAGCGGAATAGCCAAGAATTAAATTATATCTAATAATAAAAATACTTAATAGCGTTCAGAAGCATAGCCAAGATTCAAAATTCGGAGATTAGCTCATTCCAAACTTTACAACTGAAAAACGATTTAAAGTTTTAACTTTGATCTAGAAATCAACGATGGTATATACATTGCCACATCAACATTTTGCCATATTAACTCTATCGAGTTGTCTACTTATCTAACAAGTAAGATATATCTGATATTGCTTATTGTTGTATTAAACATATTCAAAATATGGGTTTTTTTTTGTGAATAGTATATTTAGTTTATATTTAAGGATTAATACTCTTAAATGTGATTTTAGGCCCTCAATAAATGGATAAAGTATGGCTTTTAAAATATCGGTGTCTCTTTCTCTCTCTTTGAGGTATTCACTCGTTTTTATAGAAGATACTTATGAGTTATCTGTTGTCTATAATTAACAAGTATAAAAATGCTTGTCTGAAAAATACCAATAAGAGTATATTTTAACATTGAAATAAATATGTTTTCTACAGAAATTTTTTCACATTTTTATTGCATTTTTAGTGCAATTAGATAGCACTTTTTTATTTATCATTGGTTTTTTTTTTAATTCAAAGTCAAAATTCAAAGTTAGCTGACACTTTTTCCTCCAATTGTCTAAGAACCATGTTATATAGACGTTATATTAATATCGTCGAACATCATATATAATTTTGCTTTTCAATTTTTTAATTTACACTGTAAATAACAACAACTGTGATGATAGACCATTTAAATCTTATTTTTATTTTTATTTATATTTATATTTATTTTTTATAGAAAAAAATTGTTTTGTTGACATTTATAGTAATTTAGTCACAGAAAAGTTTTAATTGCTTGCAAAGCTTGAAATAATTAATTCCTATTTTGGGTCGCATGAGTTATAATTGTGTTTTCAACTACACAGTTTTGAGCATTCACATATGATGAGTTCAGATGTTTTGATATCCATTTTCTATTTTTAGAAGGGACAGATACTGGTCTCTGAAATTTTTGTTAAAAAGCATCTAAAACAGTATCTTTCTTGTACCATAAAACAAATCCAGTGATCATGTTGATATCCTCTCTGATCAGTACAAGGTGTCTTTAAAGACTGTTGATGAATCTCTTAATTTGTATTTACCATAGACTCTAATAGTTTTCATTTTAAGGTTCCTCCCATATTGAAAAGCGATAATTGCTCCGATAGTTAGACCGTTTAGCTGTTATAGATTATATTGATTGTCTCCCATTTTGTCGTTTCCGTTTGTTTCTGTTTAACACACAAAAAAAAATCTTATAGAGTTTATTTAGCTTGCATATATTTATTGAGCATCATCTCTAGAATTCTAAATGTTTTGATAATGCAAGACACTGATTAAGCATTAAACGACTTTCAGCAAAAGAGTATAGAACTAAATAATTTCAATTTTATTTTTAACCTATTGAATATGGACTAATTATGTCTAAATCTGAAGTTGAGGTTTTTATGTGTTAGGAATTTTCAGATTCTTTTAGTTTTTTTAGCATACGCCTCTTATACTCGTATATGTATGGGACGTAATTTATTTGAATAAATAAATAAATCAAATTTTGATTTTTTTCATTTTTAAAACATAAGGATAAACATTTTTCAGGGGTGTATTATTGATAATAAATTTTGTTTCGTTTTTGAACGTTCTATGCTTTAGAATATCCAATATTATCAAATATGTCAGAGTATTGAGGGATTATCATATGCAGTGTTTATGAATGTGAAAGCGGAAGAACAACATCAAAACTTTAAGTAAAGTTCAGTATAAGAAGTCATATGTTTAATATTTGTCGTAATAGAGCACACGGTTACGCAATATACATTAAAGTATGGGCATGACAAGTGTGAGTCTTGTATTTTTAACAGTATAAATAATTAATACTTTGACTAGGATAGTTTAATGCTGTTGGTGTAAAAAAACAGTTCAGACAGTTTTTAAAAAAATCATCCCAATGATTTACTAATGCATTGTTTGTGTACGTATCGTAGACTACCTTTTCATAGATATCTAGTAGTTTTACAAATATGGCAAGTAAACAAACTACAAGATAACATATATTATATTTGATGTTCTAGACAAAACTGAAGATCATGTGTTAAATCATTATTTAAAAAGAGGCCTTCACATTATACATTAATGAAAAAAGCGGTATAGTTTTTCAAATTTAACATAATATCTGGCAAATAGAATTATGTGTGCATATAATAGCCTCTCAGATATAAAAGCTTTAAGCTTTTATTTAGTTTTGATATCTCATATTTATTCAACTCGTATATTGTGATGATAAAAGTAATAGGTTTATTCATTAATTCATTCTAAGTTTGATTAATTCATTAAAAACATTCGAAATACCTAATTTAGAACCTACAGTGTTCACTTTTTTCTTTGAGTGTACTACTCTTACGTGATTTTGTAAGTTTACGTTTTGCTTAATTACGGAAAAATCGTAGTAATCCTACCAGCATAGTAACTGCTCGCGGGCGTAGAAACGAGCATTCTGAAGACGACTTGGGACTAATTTGCAAATCTTTTGCCACATGTCACGATGCGATGCTCACACAAACAAGGCGGAGGTGTATCTAGCCCATTTGAATGTAAAAGTTCAATTTTCTGAAATGAAAACAGTGTGGCATTCAAATTGTTTAAATATTTTCGAATTAAAAGAAATTTACACAAATAAATTTTTATACATATATTAATTGGAATAACTTAAATTTAATGGTTTGTTCCTTAAATACCATTTATAATTCTATCTAATCCATAGCTACTGCCACGCGAGTAGTCAAAATTTTTTGAAATTTCAGTCCGATCTCAATTACTTGATCGCAGCACCTAAATCAATTGATCGAGATACAAAAGAAAAGATACGTATCATAAAATTTTTTTGTATTTACACACAAATTTTAATTGGCAAAATCCCAAATATTTTCAGCAAATTTTAATTAGTGCGCGCGGCTATGTTCGTACTAATCGAAATAATAAATTTGCAAATAATTTATTCTGTCAGCCTGCCAAATGACACAAAAAATAGCCTTAATGGAACAAAATAACATTGAAATGCATAAATCCATTAGAATGGGTCTCCATTCTCAACGTCTTGGCGACTCTAAAAATTTGTTTTCGTTTTGTTATTCAAATTAAATTTGACTGTTTAGTAAACATACTTCAAACAGACTTTTCTCATTAAATCTTTTTCGCTTTGATAGCTCACACCTATGAATGAGGGTATGCAGTCTAGGGTTTTTGCTCATCTGGCTATTGTTTGAAGAGCAGAAAATCAAGTCACTGTATTATGGTAAAATTTGAAGAAAGTTAGATTTATGTATAAGCATTTCTTCTGTAATTCCAAACATTATTCTAAAAGTCCCCACAGGTACGGCTAACACGATTTTAAAAAAAGTTCGATTCAATAAGTTTTAATGTACGTTATGCTCTCTTTAGTGATATATTATATATACACACATATTTGTAATTAAACGTTAAATATATTTCAATATATTCGAAAGTAATATATGTGTATAATAAAAATTAAAGACGGCAAACACGATTTTAAAAAAAGTTCGATTCAATAAGTTTTAATGTACGGTATGCTCTCTTTAATGATATATTATATATACACACATATTTGTACTTAAACGTTGAATATATTTCAATATATTCGAAAGTAATATATGTGTATAATAAAAATGAAAGAATTAAAGAATAAATGAGTACCTTAGTTGCTACATTGTACTACCATTGAATATTAGTTATACTGATTATTTCTATAATTTATAGTGTGTTAGGCCTCTTTGTAAAATATATATATATAAAATAATTTATTTTTGTGTGAGTAAATTAATTTATTTAACAATCCTCTCTTTCCTATAACAACTATACAGATGGTTGAACAACAAGAAGCGGAGTTTAAGCCGGCGTCTACTGTGCTGAGCTTCATATAATAGAGTGGCCTAAACTTCTTAACCACTATAGCGTGTTTTACGCGAAGTTTTTCTATTAAAAAGGCAATGAAATTTGTTGCATTAAAAGTACAAAAAATAATAGTTTGGATTATGATAGGGTTCGGAGTCCTAAGGTCCCAGTAGGGTCCGCTAATAGTGTTAACAATAAATGTTATAATATCATCTACCCAGTTTAGAAATATTAATAATTTTGGATGGGAAAATGAGGTCTAAAAGATGTCTATAAGGTCTATATTGAATTATTGCAAATTTAATAAATGAAATTTGTAGTTTTTTCGTAAATACAAATATAAAAATTGTTTATATATCCATGAAATTACATCATCGGTCTATGGTCTGTTTTTAAAAATATAAAGGTAGGTGTTTCAAACTAACATATAATATAATTTAATTTGTTAAATTATTCCTCCCTAATCAATTGGATTTATTTTAGATTAAAAGTTCTTTAATTCGATAAGTCAATACTGGTTGGTTAATAGAATTTATTATCGGAAAGATATATAACAAAATTGAGTGTGAAATGCGTATCGGTGCGGTATTCGTTCTGTTATGCGCCCTTCCTTTTCTTAGGTGATCTCACCCATTTCAGGTCTCATTGCCAGTCTATCTATCTCTCTGAGCTATATATTTAATCATCTCAATTACAGATATATTTTACTCACCTAAAAAGTAAATAACCTTACGTCAAAAACAAATATGTTGAACTATAAAAAATTCTAAGTCAAAAAATAAAATTTGAAATGGATTGGAGAACCCCTCACTCGTGTAGCTTTAAATTATTATGTCAGAGATGGTGCGGGATTAGTTGTACTCGTATGTTAAGTATTATTATTTCATATTGTTGTTGTTGTTGCTGTCATTGTTGCAAATACTCATGCATTATTTAAAACGCGACGACGGGCAACAAAAATTTTCAACTGAGACCGCTGACAGTGACTGCAATTTACGATTAAATCTGCTTGTTGCGCTTATGTAGCGCTAATTGAGGCCCCTGCGATATGAGGACGATCCGCATCTGCCGCGCAGCAGTTTCATCTCAAAGATGCTGCCGTTGCAGCAAGAAAATTAAAAACAAAAAAACATAAAACGAGAAAATGATTAAAAAACAATTTTCATTAATGTGTACAGAAAAATTCAAAATTAAATTTTTTGTTTACAAATTCGTTTTATTTGTGCTCTGCTATTTTCATTTTTCCCACTTTTTAATTTTTTTTTCAATTTAATTTTTATTTTACAATGAATTTATTTATTCAACTACAACATCTGGGACAGTGCTTTTATTTTTGGATTTTTACTTCAAATTTGTTGTTTTAGCCCTTTTTGTTGCATCAAGCGGCAGAGGCGGGGCAAA
Source organism: Teleopsis dalmanni (assembly GCF_002237135.1). Taxonomy (NCBI): domain Eukaryota; kingdom Metazoa; phylum Arthropoda; class Insecta; order Diptera; family Diopsidae; genus Teleopsis; species Teleopsis dalmanni. Next base: position 134,322,767 of record NC_051846.1, on the reverse strand, counting down.
AAGCGCGCTCAAGAGTACTCAGATTTGTAGTTTATTATTTTTAGAACAACAAATTTCCAACAATTTTCTTAAAAAATTTCTCTAAATTTATGTTTGGCAACTCATCAAAATTGTTGTACTTATTTCAATTAAAAATTTTTTTACTCGTTAGAGATATCAAGTGAAACCGAAGTATTCCAAGCTCAGCTATAGCTAATGGTTCGAGGGCCGTTTTCCAAATGTAAGCCGTAGGTTTCTTAGTTTCCTTTTTTCTTCAAAAAGTGTTAAGTTTAGTGGATAAAATGCTTTTGAATTGTTCATTATTCTATTATGTACGTTATTATGTTATTATTTTCACACAATTCTGCATACATTGTGGTTCCTAAGTACTGGCAGTTTCTTGGTTTTAATGAGACATATCAGTGAGATTTTTAGCTATTAATTTTCCTAACAGTTTCCAAGCCATTTACAATATGTATGTATGTATAAATATTTAAACTTCTACTCTCGTATATGTTTAAGGTTACCTATGTACATTCATATTTATGTGCATGTAATTACATTATCTTTGATATGTAACAGTTCCCATGTTGTTGATAGGGTTTGTACGTATATGGAGACTAAAACGAGCCATTTAAGTCAATACATAAAAAAAAAAATGAGCAAGCAATGTCACTCCATCACGTGTCAGACAGTTGTGTAAAGTAAAAATTTACAGAACCGGAACAGTATCTGAATATAAAGAGGAAATGTAAGTCTCAACTCTTTTGCAATTAAGACAACATACGAAGTACGCAAGATATTAAAACTAATAGACGGTTAGAATAAAATACTATAAATTAAAAGCCACAACAATAAATTGAAACCTTGAAAACAATTTCCCATTGTTTCAATTATTCACCAATATTAAAATTTTCAAAGCAAAAAACCGTCACGGCAGATACAATAAAAGTGCAAAGAGACGACAAGTTTTTGATCATTTTTTCTCGTTTGCAGAGTCAAAACTCAAAAGAATTGTAAACAATTGATCAATCAAAAAAAAATTATTTTTATTTAAAATAATTGTTTTTGTTTTACTGTAAATAATTACATCAGTAAAGTGGTTTTAATGAATGCACTCTGCGAGGCTACTGGTGCGCGATCGTCTTAACTTTCGATGTACCTACAGCCAACTAATCGATTGCGTGGTAGAATTGAAGTCATCGGACTTCAAAGTGTCAACACTTTAATTTCTAAATAATAATCGATTATCTATTTAATACAATAACAGTTATTCAAAGACCTGTGCGTAAAAATATTTAAAGTGTTTTTTTTCTTCTTCTTCTTGCGTTGTCATGATGTTTCTGTTGATAATATCGCGACAAAAACAATGACGACGATGACAGTTTTTAGTGCCGGTGGTGGTCATTGTGGCTAATTTTAATTAAACATTTCTTCCTGTTGTTTTCACATTTTGTACTTCGGTTCAGATATATTTGTTGTTGTTTCTGTATTCGAATTAGTGGATTTTAAATGAATGTTTTATATTTTTTCCTTCCCTACGTAACTAACGTTAAGCAATTCCAAGCGATTTTGTTCACTACACAAACACTCAGTAGCGGATTTGAGTAAATTCCAAGCAGTGTGAATGCGCATATATTAAATTATTTATTATATTATAACAAAGAGAGCATCCACAAAAAATTTTTTTTTGAATTAATCTACTATTTTTTTTTTTTGAAAATAACACTTTCTTCTTATTTTATTTTTTCGTGTCCATCCATTTCTTTAACTGACACTAGCAGAAGAAATAGAGAAGTGCTTGAATACCCACTATCAATAAGACATGTTTTTTCCCAATTTCAGCATCCATCTATTTTCTTTTTAATCAAACAATTTTCCTTTTCTGGAAAATTTGAAACAACTACAATATATGATTTTGAGAGAATTATTTATAAGTAATATTCAAGTCCTCGCAGTAATATTATAGCAACTATAAAAAGACGTTTTCCATATATTTAAAATTACCCGTAATTAGCGGCTTTAGGTTACTGAAATGCAAGTTGAACCGTCAATGAATCGTCAAACGGAAGTAGTTGTAGCACTTGCTTGATAGATTCGTATAAGTGCCGCCATATTTAGGCAGTCGAAGCTGAAGCTCATTATGCGCTTAGAAATTGTAAAACCGATCGCACCGAGCATTTGCAGTGACAAGAGACAATGTTTGCGTTTTCATTTGAATACGAAAATGATGATCGCAAGCGATTTGTTTGTGATTGGATTGAAATGTGACTTGACTTTTTTGCTGTGCAGTTTTTCTAGTTTTTTCTTTTTTCTTTTTGCTATTTTACGTTTGACAATTGGCCTGCTATGCTAAGTGATCAGCACTGTTATCAGCCTTAAGTGGATGTCCATATATGTGCGCGCGCAATTTCATTTCAAAATGGACGGGGAAATCCATCACCATAACGCAGTAGCAGTAGCAGCAGCACAGTTCAGTATTGTGAGGTCAGTTACTCGATTTGCACGACTCAATATGCAACACTGTGCGCGGCATACTATGAAAAGTGCAGAGCTTCACTTCGGGCAGTTTAGGCAACTCAGGTTGTACTAATAATTTTTACCCTTTTGGCAATATTTTTGCAGTTCAACTGAATAAATATAACAGTTAACCGGCAATTTGACTGCAAATGCCATTCTTTTTCTATCTTTTTCGTTTTTTTTGTTATTTCTTGATTTATGCTGAGTGGATTTTTGCTTAGTACGCGAGTGACGTGGCAACAAATGCTAAAATAAAACCGAAAGCCATAGATACCCAAACATAAATCTGTTCAACTGATAGCGAGTATCATCGCTACCGAAATCACACAAATTAAACTAAATTAAATTAGTAACAAAAAATGCGCGTACCATCGCCATGTTGACGATTTCAACGAATTTATCTGTACTTTCATCTTTTTGTTTCAACGATGCTTCACTCAAAGTTTGACGCAGAAATGTCAAGAGAACGACCCTCGGCCCTCATTCTTCTGTGTTACACAGACGCAAGAGTGCAATGTCATTTCGAAGACTTCATTTGAATTTGCATTTTAATGTGTTTGGGAAAACGTTTAACGTTCTCAGCTGAAATGGACACCATTTGATTTGAAGTTATTTATGGGTGCAATTGCAATGAAGTTGAGTACTCGTTAAATATCTATGTGATACTATTGTCATGATGGTTACACTAGTTCGAAGTTCGAATCTAAGGCGATAGCGGCGTCAATAAAACTAGTTCACATGGGAAAATTTAACCCTCACATGACAGCTTGTGTATAAGCTATTCATATTATTTCTATCTATAATATGATAACAATGGTTAATTCTCAGTTGAGAAAACTTCACTAATAAAGACGTTTTAATTTTAGATATATTTTAAGAACGGGGTCTTTTGTGATGACAAATGTTTATACCATTCTT
>NC_051846.1:134305957-134319250 GCF_002237135.1 Teleopsis dalmanni | reverse complement strand
GGAAGGAACTTAAGGAACTTGACTTACGAAAAGGGTCTCGAGTTCATCAATGGAATGATCGACTACTGCAAACAAGAAGTTAAAACATGCGATGGGAAAACGTACGAACTTGAGTTCAAAATTATTTTATAATAATATATTTAAAATTAAAGTTTAAGAAGGAACATTAGGTATTCCCATCTTAGTTTCAATAGTTCATAATATAATATAAATCATAATAATATTCAATCTAATATATATTTCTTGCTTTGATGATGTGATATAATTTCTTATGGAACTATTTTGTAGAGATTTGGAGTATGCACACTTATATCAATGGAAAGGAAAAAATTAATGTAACAATTTAATAATAATAACAATTTATCAACAATTTATTTATGATTAATGTAGTTTTTATATTAATTTCTTCGATTTAAACACAAACCCTGCAATATTTATTTTAAAGGGTTGCATTCGACATTTTTCGCCTTAAATTAGCTAATTTATAGACAAGCAGCTCATTTATAGGAAAGATTTTTGTATCGTAAATCATATCATATATAACCTCATTAGTGATTATAATGAGCAAAAGCGCCTAAATGAGACAGTGTGAATATGCTATTAGTCTGTTAACAAATTCAGAAATTACTAGTTCTGTCAAATCGACTTTAAAATGGTTGAGAAGAAATGTTTGATATTTAAAAATCTCGTTCCCCTAACACCTCATCTCAAAAATTCATGGATAACACTAAATAATACTCATTAAAGAGTACCAGTTTTTATACAAACAGTCGAAATGTAAAATTATTTTTCCAAATTTTATTATTTGTAATTATCATTAATTATCATATTAAACATATATATTGTATCATTAGTAAAAGACGTTTCCTATATAAAATCATTTCATTTAATAATAATGAATAAATTTTGCTGTTCCAAATACATTTTATATAACAGGTAGCTTCAATAGACTACAATAGACTAAATATGAACCGATTATAGTAAGGAACCCTTTGAAATATCCAATTTGAATAATTAAATCTAGAAAACACAATTCTGATGCACATGTGTTGTGTAGTTGTAGTGTTGTGTAGCGAGAAAATAAATTGGAAGAATATAGGTCCTACCTAAAATAAGATAATTATGAAATATAATTTTTAAATTGATATTTTGTGTGTTTAAGAACAAATATGCCTAAAAAAAAAAAACAGTTGAAGCAGTTCGATATGGGAGACTTTGTCTCTGCAAGACACCAAGGCTATGCAGCATGGCCTGTTAAGGTAACAAAGTGCAGTAGAAAGTATTACAGAGGTTTTGATATGGAACTACAGACACGGCAAGTATTAAAGTTGAAAACATCTTAAAGTATAAAGAAAATAAAACGAATTCTGCACTGACCGACAGAATAAAAGAGTTTCTATTTCTGCAAGGCAGCTCAACAAATTGAAGCGGCTTTAAAGAGCAAAGATCCTGCTCCAATATTTTTGCATCTAGCACGAACCAATATTTTAATATTTATTAATGCTAGTCCTTCAGAGATGTTTGGAAATCCTCTTTGTGTTCTGCGGCAGATGCTTTCGGACTTCAAGCAGAAATCGTCGGAGACTGATTTCGTTTCGTCGTTGCGAAAGCCCTTAGCGAGTCAATTGGGCGCTGGCAACCATCTGTGTATCTTCTGCGTGACGTTATCAATTGTAAGCACGTTTTTCTATTTCTGCAAAGCAATTCAACAAATTAAAGCGGCTTTAAAGGGCAAAGATCCTGCTCGAATATTTTTACATCTAGCAAGAACCAATTTCTTAGTAGCTCATTATTGTGCAAAAGATGTACAGGGTGGTTATACGTTTGAATTAGACTGTGACGACCCAGTAGGCTATGGATTTATTGAAATAGAAAAGTAAAATTTAATTTCAAATATTTTGAGTTTTTTTAATTGAACTGAAGAAAAAAAAACAAGAAACCACAATGGCGATATTTAGAGCGGATGTTGATAATGTATGGCAATTATGCAGTTGCATATGAGAGCGGATGTTGATAATTTTATTAAAAAAAAAAAAAAGGAAACCATAATGGCGATATTTTGGAGCGGATGTTGATAATGTAATATGAAATTGAAAATCGGTATATAAATGACAGCAAAAAGTATAATTTTTTAACAATTCAATCAAATATCAAAACAGCAACTACTTACAATGGAATCAGGAAACAAAATCATTTGCGCAAAATGCAGGAATGAAGTTGTCGACAAGGACTATCTTATTAACATACTTAAGAAGACAGGAGATAAATTTGCAACAGGATGTTGGGATGCGCCTGACTTGATGAGGGCCTATTCCAGTGCAATTGATGAGGTGATAGCACACCCAGGAGAACTGAAGTACCTAAAACGTGTTGGGAAAATTGTTGAGGTCTTTCGGACACATGCAGATGAATACGACATAGGATATATTAATCCTATATTTGATTTTATCAACGCATAATGTTGATAAAATTATTTATTAAATAAATTGTATTAAATAAAATAAAAAAAAAATAAAAAAAATTTTGTATGTTTTTTATTTAAGTAAGAAATATTATTTTTTATTTTAATTTTAATATACATATTGTATTAAATAAATTAAAAAAAATAAAAAAAATTTTGTATGTCTTTTATTTAATTTTAATATATATTGTAGTCTATAAAATATAAAAATAAAAAAATAAAAACAAACTTTTGTTTTAAAAAATTTGTGTGTTTTTATTTTAATTTTTGATATATACATATACATATAATTTTTTCGTTTTTATTTATCAATATTTAAATTTATGAAATTTCTTAGTAATATTACAGTTTTTCTGGAACATTTACATAAATTTGGTAAATCTTCTTTAATTTTATGATTTTGACAATATTTCACTTCTTTATTAGAAGACATATTTGTTATATATAGTATATCTAATTTTGGACAGTTAAGATCATCCAAGTTTGTCATAGGAATATTTTCACCAATCATTTTTTTTAACCATCTTATTTCTTCAAATCCTTTGACATAGATAGTTGAGTTTTCATTATAATGTAATTCTTTTAATAGATATTTTTTAACGTCCATAAATTTAATTTCACCGTCTGACCACCTTAAACCATGATGATGATTATATTACCAATTGACTGCAATCCTATCTTTTAATGATATGTTACAATATTCGTAGGGTGACCGTATTAAAAACGTCTTAATTTCCGAATCATCTTTTTTAGAAATACTCAATTCTTTAACTATAAACTTGTTATTAACGAAAAATCCCTGAGCATCTATAATTATTTCTTTGTCATCGACCATTTTTTCACTTCTAATGTCAGCTGCTCGTAAAATAAGACTGATTTTGAAGGAATATAGATATAGGAATATAGATCAGGAATATAGATGAATCTAAAATCAACAATTCAACAACTCAACTACAGCAGATGCTCGCAATTCTTAAGTGATTTGATAATAGATTAATTAAGTTTTCCGAAATTTTAATATCTAGATATTTAATTTCTACTAAATTTCTAGATATATTCACACACATTCATACAGATTATACTGAGCTGTGAATATGTAACGTATTCGGTTTCTTAAATAACACGGTCTATGCCTCTATGCATATATGCCACTTGGCAAGAAATTAATTTATAATACAAAAACTATTCTAAGAACTGAAAATAAATTTCAGATTTTAGAATTTTATTTAGAAACTAAATTTAGTTCCAATTTTCTTCAAAATTATCTTCAAAATTTCCGAACATTAAAAAGTGCGAGCGAATACTGTATTTGATTTTAATTTACACTAAATAAATATTTAGCATGGAACACATTGCATTGTAATTTATTATTTTCCCAAGATATTTTCACTAATACTTAATTTTTTTAAGTACCCTTATATGTCTTTTATAAAAATTTTCCATTTCAACAAGTTAAGACGATTTTACATTAAATCTGATTTCATTAAATATTTTGAATATTTTAAGGTGACGTTCATGATAAAATTTAATTTTAAATGTTTCAAAAGTGTTGTGCGATCAGTGTGGCCAACATTTGAAAATTTTATCCCCCTAAAAGCCATTCGAAAAACCCCTAAATCCCCCTAAACTAACATTTTGTACAAAATATGAAAAAAATGTAAGAACTGTTTTCTGTAGCATATATATTTTGTATATATTTAAAATAAATATAATTTGAATAAATTTGAAAAAAGAGATAAAAAACATTTGTTAACGAAATTATTTCAAAACAAGTAATTAAATAGTAATTAATAATAAAGTAAGTAATTAGCAATTACTTAAGTAGTTATTCTTTTAACAACTGATAACAAATTAAATCATATTAAATTTATACTTTCTAATATTTCCTCCATTTCACTACAATCATCATGAATTTCCAAATTATTTTTAAAATCGTACATTTTGTAATCAAATTTGTTTAGCATCGCTGGTGTTGGATTAAAATTTATACACGAACCTTGTCTCTGTAGAGTATATCTTACCATCATTAAAGCCTGTAACATTTCAGGTGATAATTTGTTTCTCAATTTGTTTTTAATTATTGAGTAAATGGAAAATGCGCGCTCCACGCTTGCATTTGAAAAAGGTAACGAAAGTAATGCTGTTGCGAATTTGGCTACATTTTTAAATCTGCTATTCCCAGCTGCATCCTTATCCTCACTGACTTCAGCATAAAATTCTTCAGTGTTTGATAAATGTGTCCATTTTTTGTTTTGTAGTTGATGCCATTCATTTTCGACATCCTGCTTTACTCCAAACACATCAGTACGATAAATTTTAAAAAATTCTTGTAAACCAGGTTTAACCTGAGATGTTGCAACTTTTGGGTCAAGATTTGACATCATTTTTAAAATTGATAAATTTTTCGGTAATCGATTTTGAATTTGCTCAGCTAAAACAACTAAAAAATTTTTACATCGCTGTCTTATCTCAGTTAAGTCACTTGCATTAATATTCTGGGCCGCAGATTCAAAGTCATAACCTAAATATATTGATGAAGTATCCATCAAGTAAGGATGAAAATCAAAGTTGGTAATTTCATTGTCTTCTATATTTTGTAATTGAGCTGGAACTACAATTTTTTGAAGTACATTTTTGTAAAGTAAAAATAAATCTTCAAATAATTTAACTGGCTCTACTTGATTATTTTGAAACAGTAGATTCAACTGAGTAATAGTTTTTAGTTCATTCTTTAAGAAAACAAAATATATTTTGAATTGTATGTTTTTCATGATGTCATGCAATTGATCAGCCATATAACATTTATCTTGCTTTCTAACAATAGAAAAGAGCAGTTCTAATTCGATCCATTGGTCTAATATTGTAGTTATAGCTTGGAAACGAGCCAACCAGCGAGTTCCACTTAGCGCTCCCACTTTCTTAGGATTACTGTTATTATTGATTATTTCATATAACTTTTTGTACTCTTCTACGCGTTTAGAACTGTAAGAAAACCAGTTGTGAACTTCACGAACTAAAAATTCTAATTGCCTAGGCAGCGTTTCGGTAGCCTTTTCTGCACATAAGTGCAAAGAGTGAGATATACACTTAACGACGATAAGATCGGGCAAATCTTTTTTCAAAATAGTGGCAACAGATTTGTTTTTGCCGATCATCACATTGGCACCATCCACACCTATTCCAATTAGATTTTGAAAATTTAGATTGTCACTTTGTAATTGAGCTTTTATGGCATCACATATACTCTGAGCATCAAATTCAGTTAATTTAATTATTCGATAGAAAGTAGTAACTATTTTCTTTTTCGGCATGGAGAAACGTATCATTGTACAAAGAATTTTTAAAGTAGAGATATCGGTACTCTCATCGATAATAATAGAGTAAGCAGAATCGCCAATTTCTTGCGCTAAATCTTGTAACATACAAGGACTGAGCACATTTTTTATTATCATAGTACACTTTGTTTTGTGTGCAGTTTCAATTTAGATAAAGTCTCCGATGTTTTATCTAACTTAGGTAGAATTTCCGTCAAATGATTAACAGTGTGTATAGAAGCATGTTCTGCAATAAAAGCCGTTATTTTTAATTCTGCAATTTTGATTGTTTCTGAATCTATTGTTTTAAATAGAGTTGGAAGACTATAACATGACTTTGCGCTTTTATGTGCCTCAACAGATTTGTTATGTTTTTCTGTACTAGCATGAGCAACTAAATCTTTTCTGTGCGCTTTTAGATTTATTCGACAATATTTACATATTGCCATACTATTGTTCGTTATATCTGGTGAAATCCATTCTGTAAATTATATTTCATTAGAGAATATGTGTAGTAAAATAAAAAATTTGAAACGCTCTAGTATTATTACGACCCAAATATCATATTCTATAGATGTTTTTGTGCTATGGTAGTAAACAATATTTTTGTACCTATATAGTTTTCTATAGTTTAAGATATCGGAAATTAAAATAAAAATTTATTATCAACCTTTCAATAATACATCTGATTCCCACGCTTTGGTATATTTTTGGTAATATTTTTTACTAATTGCTTTCGACATGGTTTTAAATTTTACTAAAATCACTTTAAAAATGAACGATCCCGGCTATCAAAAAAATTCCAAAAAAAACATTGCTCGCTGGCAATTAGTGTTGCCATGCAGCTTGTTCTTTTTGTTTTCGTACTGTATTTACACACTATCGGCGTTTATATATACCTTATTTATATATAATAAAAAATATTTAATGTGTGTTATTACTAACATAGTTTTTTGAATTGAAAAAATTACAATATTTTTAAACCCCCTAAAAAAACCCCTAAACATTTGGTGCCCCCAAAAATACCCCCAAAACAAATTTTCCCCCCTAAATTTGGGGGGAAAATCCCTAAGTTGGCAACCCTGTGTGCGATATACATAATCCATACTCAAACACTCATTTATTTATTTAATGATCCTTTGCATCACATGCAATATTTACTTTATACAAGGGCAGGTGTCATTTACAATATACAGTAATAAAAAACTACTTCAGGATTTTGCTTTGAACAATCTAATATAGAATTAAGTAAAATTAAAAATAAAAGTTTTAATTTCTAATACAAAATACAAAATATATTTAATAACTCGGTTTAGCTGCTTATCTGGCCGATCCTTCCATCGATGATTGCTCCTTCATATATGAACGAATTCGGTTCATCATCTGCTCTCGATTCGATTCAAACAGCGACAAAAGGTTGTGACTTGCTTTGCTATCATTCTGGATTCTGCATTCTGCATTATGCTACTTCCTCATTCAGAATCTGCTGCTGATTAATTCTCATCAAAGTTCAGATAATATATTTTAAAAAAGGCAAAGAAATTATTTGAACTCTTTCTCGCTGTCAACATTAAAAGATTCAAGTTACGAATTGAGTAATCAGTAGTCAGTAGTCAGTAATCAGTAATCATTCCGATCATATTCCGATCATATATTTATATTAAGTGATGCTTAATTGCAATTGAAAAGTGCAGAAGATATTTTCTTAGCTTTCATCTTTAACATATCAATCCCAATCGTTGATGAATTTATTTATTGCCAACATAACAGGACTTAAATTTTTGATGTGGACCCAAATCGTTGATGTGTTTATTTGATGGGAAGAAACCAGGATTTTAATTTTTAATATGAAAACAGCAATCGTTCCAAGTATGTATGTAAATATTACACATATTTTCTACGGCCCAAATACTATCTTCAATGGCAATTCAGTTATTATATGTACATCTGCAGTATCGGAAAACATCTCCACTTATCACACTTTTTCTATCTTTAAGTCGCATCTTTAAGTCACATCCTTAAGTTGATATTTCATTCAGTTTGAATTCTTTTCAAAAGCAGTGATAATCTCAGTACTGTTCCATTGAGTACATATCAATATGTACATAGTATATACATGAGGTCATTCCATCTCCAGTCCTCAGCATTCTTATCAAATATTTACACATATTTCAATTTATTTTTTTAATTTAATTTTGTTTTGAGGTTTTTTTTAAATTTTTCCTTTCTAATATGTTTTTCTCTTTTTTCTGTGATATTTGGTTTTTAATTTCATAATTTGATCGTCTGTTTTTTATTTTGTGAAATTTTTCAAAAAAATTTTTTTTATATTTTTTTAAAATGTGTTATTTTTATATTTTTTTAAAAAGATTCTTTTTTAAATATTTTTTTATATTTTTTTAAAAGATTTTTTTTTTAATATTTTTTTTTTGTATTTTTTTAAAAGATTTTTTTTTTAATATTTTTTTTTTTGTATTTTTTTAAAAGATTTTTTTTTTAATATTTTTTTAAGGGTATTTTTTGCACATTTTTCTAATACATTTTTCAATACTTTTTTTCGAAACATTACATTTTTATAAAATTTTTGTGAAATATTTAACATAACTTTTTTCATTCAAATAATTATTACAATAATTTACAAATTTATTAAAATTAAGATTATATGTCTTAAGATGTTTTAAGATATTCATATTGTTTCAATAAATCTTTTTTTTTATTACATTCTTTACATACATTTAAATATAGTTTTGTGAAATTATTTATAAATGAGTTCTAGCAAATTCAACTTATTTAATGAAATCGTGTCTTTGAGGTATTATGAAATTATTAATGAGGCAAAAATAGAAATTATTAAGTATATTTATCTGAGAGATGAAAAATGATTATTTTTACTTTTTTGTAAAAATAATAAAAAGGAATAATCAAAAAAAAATATTTTACGCCGCAAGTATATATGATTTAAATCTTTTTTTTTTGCATTACCAATACTAAATATTTATTGATGATATTTTCATCAATGGTAGATGGTTTCTTTTTTGTTACCAATAATAATTCTATTTGATTTTTTTCTATAAGAATATAGTTTTACCAAACAACCAAAGTAATTATTATATATTTCAAAATCAAAAACAGACGGTGTTTTCTTAGCTTCAATCTGTGGAAATTATTATTAAAAACAAGTAACAATGTTTGTAGTCTCAGTAATTGGGTAGGGAGGTGGGTATGTCAAAACTTGAGCTTCATCTCTTTAAAATTATTAAAGAGAAATATTTTTTGTTACTTCTCTGGGCGAAGTTTCTTTACAAAATTAAAATCCAACAAAATTCTTTCAATTTTGAAATGAAATTATTTTTTAAAACGCAAACTTCAGCGAAAAAATTAACGTCAAACTCTACACCCACAACGACAACGATTTTGGCTGAGCGGTACCAGAGTCCGCTTGAAAATTCGTTGAAGTGAATAGTGCCAAATAGTAAATTACCGGGATTACCAACCGCCCAAGAATGACAAAATAAAGTGCTATTTTATTTCAAGTTTTGATAATCGGAACGTGTAATAAAAGTGAATTTTAAAATAAATGTACGTCTAGAAAAAATTAAAGAAAAACAATATACTACTTATATATTTTATACGCTATATATGTATTCTTTATACGTTCGATATATTGTTTCAATCAGAAATGCATCAGCTGCAAGGAAGAAGAAGAGGAGTACAAAAAAAAAAACTCAACACCTCCTTTGCAAGTATATACAGACCTGACAAGATTGTAATTTTAGACTATATAGAAGTCTACGAACTAATAAGTCTGAAGGACATCTTAAACATAAATATTTCTATAATAATCTCCTTTATCAACCACTTAGATTAGTTCCAAAATTTTATTTTCAAATAAAATTAGAGCAATATCAGAGGAATATCATATATTCAGACTGTAATGTACACACAGTATACATACAGTATGATATCCTTTTGTTATTTTACGTAACATTCTACGCCGCGAGGACTTAATATTACGGTGTTCAAAAACACAACGTATTAATTTAAGCGTCAATCAACGCCCCATTGAAATAGTTCTGCTTATTCCGCCGGTACCAATGAAGAAATTCATGTAAGTCATAACTTCCACCTTGGTAAGATGAGAGGCCTACCAAATACCTCTGCTACAATTTGGGCTGCAGCACCCAGTTTGAAACGCACACCACGGCGAACGAATGACAAAGCAATATCAAATCATTCTTCCCGCGTAAATTTGGGTATCAACCAAACAGCCACTTCGAAGCCAACACCAATGGTCAGTACAGCCGAAGCTGCGGGCCACTGACCCCCGAAGTACCAGATAGCATCATCTCTGGTCAGATGTCGCAAGTTGCCGCCCACAACTCACTACCATTTGCATCTCTTACATAAATGCAAGACTGGCACTGGGGGATATTAGTCACCTCTTACGACAGGCCATCCTAACCGCGGGAGAATTCTGTACCCCTCTCCGCAGGGTAAGTATACATACAGTATGTACATTTGCATGTTTCAACGACTGAAAGCGGTTCATACATTTACAATTTAGAAGTTCTATTTTTTGCTTCCTCACTACCATCAAGCCAACCCTATATATACATATGACTTCTGGCAGCTAAAATTATAAATCGTGCGGTAAGTAGTAAAATTAGGTGTTGTAGTGAAATTATTTAACCTTAGGATTTACTTCAGTCCTTCGCAAGTTGCCCTCGTTAGGGTGTACGATTGCTCAGAGAGAATAGTTTTTGCTGTTATAATAAGACTGACTCCACAAACGAGACATTTTACGTCTGCAATGCGTATTTTACAGTAAAAGTAGATAGTTCAGGTATCAATATTGCAATTAGTTTTAGCATAATATCATTTAAAGCAGTGGATAATAATGAGAATATAACAATTTCACCAAATAAAACGGATTGTCTGTCATAAATATTTTTTTGTCGCAGGTGACATAATCTCAAATATTATATTATCTCCACCAATCATCATTAGTATTCGTATAATAGTACAAAATAGAGCAACGGAAAAAATTCCGATAGATAATATAGAGCCCCAAACAAATAGTTCTCTTTCTGAATTTATTATATATATGTATATTGTACGTTATTTAGTTTTTGTTAGAATTATTTTATATTTATGTAAAAGAAAACACCGACAATTTATATATATATATATATATTTATTAATATGTATTTATTATTCATTCAAACACAACCCGTCACTTCAATGTTCAAAATTATACTAAACTCTAAAAGGCATTATTCGCCTCAATATGCTCGTATGCTCTTTACACAATAAGCAAATTTCAGGAACAGGCAACAACAGCAACGCATACGAGACATGACGCCCGTCTGCCTATTGCGATCAGTGACTTCCTTCTGTAATTGAATCTACGTGATCAATGCATTTTGTTATTGTGGCAAAACTATAGAAACAAAGTACAGTTCTATTCAGTGACTGTATGTCCAACAGTTTTTTTTGTAGATCGAATAAAAGAAAGAGATATGTTCATTTCATTTAATTTTTAAAATTTTGTTGAGATGTATAGTACACAATTGTTTTACTTAAACGTATAATTATTTTATCAAAGAGCAGCTACTTTCTGAAACAATATCATATCACGAACAGCTACCAGCTACTTAAGAGATCACTTATCGATTTTCTCTATCATAAAACCAAAGAATCTATAGTACAAAGAAGTGCCACGCTCATACAAACGAAATACCCACTTTATTTTGCTGGTGGATTTATAATAAATCCACCCAACCTCATGGAACAATGTTCGATCGAGTCACAACTGGTATGACGTCCAGTTCAAACTCATTGCAACCCACAATTGTTTTTATACGCCTGTTTCTTTTGCCTTTCTTGTTTTTATTTGTCTATTTTATTAATATACATTGATTAGTAGCGAAGTGAATGGTAAAGAAATCCCTCAAATAATTTTTCGATACACTTTGTTGCTTTATCTTCTTGTACTGGAAAGGCCCATATCATAGGAGTAAAGAGTAATAGAATATATTATTTTTTTTATTGCAACAAATGATGCACTACAAAAACCATTATGTATGTACAAATGTGATATTGGGGACATTAAGTCTGCAGTATATTAATATGTATGTTTTTATTGCACATTTGTGCATATATTTTACCTCAAAAGGAACTACTTCTTAATAGTTTGAATTTTTGGTGACTTTTTGTGATTATTTTAAAAAATATTTTTAATATTCATATAAAAGTGTTTGAAAAGTATTTTAAAGAAAATAAAAATATTAGAAAAGTAATAAAAATTATATTGAAAAAATGTATAGAAGTCACTAAAACCACTAATAATGCTTCCTGGTTTGAGGAAGCGCATGAATGCTATTTACACCGGATTGAAATGTTAAAATTGGTGATTACGATATTGCTTCGGAAACATTGCGCATGGACAACATTTAAGAATAAAGCTTCATAGAATGGAAAAAATCAGATTTGAGATATAAATAAATTTGTAATGTGTTTTTACACTACAATTCATAACAATATCAAACAGGTAATTTTGTTTTTGTTTTATACTATTAAATTAAAAAAATTATCAAATGTACACAATTTTGATTTCGTCACTGAAATGCTGTTTGATCGCTTGAACATTTTACAGCTAACAAACGTACAAACATGCATATAATGTAATACAGAGGGTTGCATGTATGATTGAATACGAATGCAGTCGGGCTTTTGTTAGCTTTACTCGACTCACATATAGGTTTGAACTGGACATCATACCAGTTGTGACTCGATCGAACATTGTTGCATGAGGTTGGATGGATTTATTATAAATCCACCAGCAAAATAAAGTGGGTATTTCGTTTGTATGAGCGTGGCACTTCTTTGTACTATAGATTCTTTGGTTGGAGTATGAATCATGTGACGTTAGGATCTATGTGTTTAACCTCGTATGTCACATGGTACCCAATTAGGCGAAGGAACAAGTCTATGAAGCTGGTCAGGCTAGACTGGGGCATGTACAGAAGCACGTCGTCCATGTATTTCCACCAGGTATATACACTGTGGGACAGGAACAATTCGTTGTAGTCTATCTCAATCTGTGAATCGAGGTACATTGTGGCAAGTATCCCGGAGGCACCACCACCCTGTGGTAATCCTTCAACTTGGTGATGTAGGGTGCTGGCAAAGGTAAACTAATTGTCCAGATGAAGAATATAATGAAGCAGCTTATGAAGTAGGTTGATATTGATTGGACAGGCAGACTGGAACCAAGGTTCCTCCTGATTTACAAAAAAAGACTTAGGGCTTCCAGATAAGCATCATGATATTGACATAGGACTGAGTAGTGATCGTGTATGGTAGCCGGTGTTACGGGGCAATATACGAGTCCAAAATTTAATAGAATTTGTACTTCGTTAAGTACTGACAGACCAGCCAAATTCAAGAAACCTCCAGGGATGCACGGGGATTTTATTTTTTTATTTAATACTTTTTTTATTTTTTCTTATTTTTTTT
>NC_051846.1:134300809-134305857 GCF_002237135.1 Teleopsis dalmanni | reverse complement strand
ATTAATCTTATATATAAAATTAACATTATCAAAATGTTAGTTACGTACTCCTCCGAAACGGCTTTACCGATTTTTACCAAAATTTATATGCGTATTCAGTAGGTCTGAGAATCGGTTCCTATCTATATTTCATACCGCTAAAGTGATTAGGGTGTCCCTATCCAGCAAAAATATCTTTATTGCTTTAACAAAAATTTTTTTATTTTTTTAACATAAATTTTTTTATATTTTTGAAAAAGAAAACTTGCTATGATATGAAAAGTTGTTGTCTATGAAAAAACTGAATTCATAAAACTGCCCCCTAATTTCTGCACTATCGTTGATTACCAAAATGCTCTCATTGACCGCGTATTTCCAGATGTACACATACAATACAATAGTATAATAGTACGCGATTGGTAATTAAAAAATTAATGAAAAACATTATCGAAGCCACCATTTTGAATGGCAAGTTCCGAAACGAAGTTTTATTGCCACGAATTCTAATGATTCTCACAGACAAGCCAATTTAATTCAAATGCGTTCAATTTTCTATTAGATTGGCATTTGCAAAGACCATCAATAAGTCACAAGGCCAAACGATGTCTGTTTGTGGTCTTATATATAAAATTTCCATGTCACAATGTTAGTTACCGTACTCCTCCGAAACGGCTTTACCGATTTTTACCAATTTTTATAGGCGTATTCAGTAGGTCTGAGAATCGGCTACTATCTATTTTTCATACCGCTAAAGTGATTAGGGAGTCCCTACCCAGCAAAAATATCCTTATTGCTTTAACAAAAAATTTTTATTTTTTTGACATAAATTTACATCCACTTCGTTTCTTCGTCTTCGCCTTGCATGGTAGATGGAAAATGTACTAAAAATTTTTCTAAAGATTTCACTAATGATACTATAACAAATACCGACGGATATCCAATATATCGTCGAAGAAATCCCGATAATGGGGGAAAATGGTGGGTGGTGCCGTATTCGCCTCTGCTAAGCAAGACATACAATGCTCATATTAATGTTGAGTTTTGCAGTTCTGTGAAGAGCATCAAATATATAAGTACGTCCATAAAGGCAGTGATATAGCTGTGTTTAGAGTAGAAAATACTAATGTAAATGCTTCAATGAACAAAAACGGTGAAATTATGCTCTACCAAATTGGTCGGTACATCAGCACCAATAAAGCTGCTTGGCGTATCTTCGGTTTTCTAATTCATGAACGGGATCTAGCAGCTGTTCAGTTAGTCGTCCATCTTGAAAACGGTCAGCGTGTATTTTTCACGAACGAGACAGTGATTGATCGTGGTACAAATCCACCTAAATCTACACTCACTGCATTTTTTGAATTGTGTAATAGTACGGATGATTTTGGTGCCTTTGCAAGAACATTACTCTATTCACAAGTACCACGCTGTTTCACATGGGCTCAAACAATAAATGGATGCCCCGCAAGCAAGTTTCAGCAGTTGATGCATGTCTCAATTTATTTAAATCGAACGCTTATTTACAGTTAATCCAAGACACACTGAGTGCTTTTATCTCCGACTGTTGTTGGTTAATGTTACTGGCCCATTATCATTATTATTATTTACAGTCAATCCAAGACAATTTAAATTTGAAGATACAACAGTTGTTGCCAGAGAACTTGGTATCATACAAATCTATTGATTTTAAATTAATAATTTAATAAATAAACTATAATAACTTAAAAATAATATTGTTTGGCTTTTGTTATTTTTATTTTCCTTTTCGTTCATAGCGCTCCATGCCTATTTCATGCATATACCACATACTTACACACTTATAATAAGTAAATTACTTTTTGTCTACACTAGAATTTATCTAGAAACTAGAAATAATTTATAAGGCAAAACAACGTTTGTCGGGTTATATGTAATATAATATTTGTATATTACAATAACTATATTTGTAATTATATATTATATAAACACTATGCTATACCACGCTCATACAAACGAAATACCCACTTTATTTTGCTGGTGGATTTATAATAAATTCATCCAACCTCATGCAACAATGTTCGATCGAGTCACAACTGGTATGATGTCCAGTTCAAACCTATATGTGAGTCGAGTAAAGTTGACAAAAGCCCGAATGCATTCGTATTCAATCATACATGCAACCCTCTGTATTACATTATATGCATGTTTGTACGTTTGTTAGCTGTAAAATGTTCAAGCGATCAAACAGCATTTCAGTGACGAAATCAAAATTGTGTACATTTGATAATTTTTTTAATTTAATAGTATAAAACAAAAACAAAATTCCCTGCTTGCTATTGGTATGAATTGTAGTGTAAAAACACATTACAAATTTATTTATGTCTCAAATCTGATTTTTTCCATTCTATGAAGCTTTATTCTTAAATGTTGTCCATGCGCAATGTTTCCGAAGCAATATCGTAATCACCAATTTTAACATTTCAATCCGGTGTAAATAGCATTCATGCGCTTCCTCAAACCAGGAAGCATTATTAGTGGTTTTAGTGACTTCTATACATTTTTTCAATATAATTTTTATTACTTTTCTAATATTTTTATTTTCTTTAAAATACTTTTCAAACACTTTTATATGAATATTAAAAATATTTTTTAAAATAATCACAAAAAGTCACCAAAAATTCAAACTATTAAGAAGTAGTTCCTTTTGAGGTAAAATATATGCACAAATGTGCAATAAAAACATACATATTAATATACTGCAGACTTAATGTCCCCAATATCACATTTGTACATACATAATGGTTTTTGTAGTGCATCATTTGTTGCAATAAAAAAAATAATATATTCTATTACTCTTTACTCCTATGATATGGGCCTTTCCAGTACAAGAAGATAAAGCAACAAAGTGTATCGAAAAATTATTTGAGGGATTTCTTTACCATTCACTTCGCTACTAATCAATGTATATTAATAAAATAGACAAATAAAAACAAGAAAGGCAAAAGAAACAGGCGTATAAAAACAATTGTGGGTTGCAATGAGTTTGAACTGGACGTCATACCAGTTGTGACTCGATCGAACATTGTTCCATGAGGTTGGGTGGATTTATTATAAATCCACCAGCAAAATAAAGTGGGTATTTCGTTTGTATGAGCGTGGCACTTCTTTGTACTATAGATTCTTTGGCTATACTATACAAATCAATTAGTTCGCGTTTGCTTCGTCGTACACATTACCTGCGAATGTTTGTGCGTTCGAATGTCGTCTTTTCCCTTTAAACAATCGCATTCACAAATTTCTGCTCTTAACTCTGCGTAATAGAAAAATTATCAAAATAACCCAGTCGAAAAAGAGGTTTTTTTCAAAACATTCAAAACATATACTCTAAATACTCATTCTTTGCTTTCTCTCTCATTTTTAGTATTCAAGTAACGTATTTGAAGTTTCGCAAAAATTTTGAAGTGAAGTGAATAAAAATTTTGTGAAATAAATATTAAAAAAATCAAAATGAATAAAGAAACAAAATCATTAAACTATGAAATGCTAAAAAAAAAAAAATAAATCAAAACAAATTAACCCATTTGGTACCTCCGTGTGGTACACCGGAGGTTACTTAGTTTGATATCTTAATAACATAAAAATACATATTTCGAACAGTTTTCATCTGTTCATGAGTTTACCTGGTCCGAAATAAAAAGTGTCCAAAACAATGCTTTTTTTAATTAAATGAAAATTAAAATAAACAGAAATAAAAACTAATATATTTGTTATAATATGTGTTCACAAAAGTCCAAATACAATTTTCGTAATTTTTGTCTGCGCCTTAGTAACAATTACGTGCCGCCAGACGCCGGCGAAAAAGGCGTGTGGTGAACCACACGCTGGGTCCCATAATACTTTAATGATGAAACAATGCAATATAAATGTTTGTCATTAGGTAATAAAATAAAATGAGAGTAATCTCTCTAATAAATACCAAACTTTTCTAATTAACTTAAACTTGTGTTTTTTACTATGCATAATAATAATAAGTCTATTTTGATATTGAATTGCTGGTTGAGTTAGTCGGAATTTGCAATGCTTACTGGACTGACTCCATTACACATCACAGTTAAAAGGAGTGCGACCAGTGCCGCACTAAGGCTTCCTTATCTATGTAATTTTAATAAGGGCAATCTGATAAGACACGCAAAGATTCTAGATGAAGTCTGTAACTCTCCGTTCCTTAAGGTCTTTGAGAAGATGAATAGAAAATTAGCTTTCTCCAGGGAATTTGAAGTGGGCATTAATGACCGATCAACCTGGAGAAACAATGAAATTAACTTAAAACAGGGCTTTCAATTATGGTATACTGATGGGTCCAAAATGAAAGATGACAGTACGGGAGCAGGAGTTATAGGACAGAAATTCCGCAAATCAATCGCAATGAAAAAAGCTGCTTCCATTTTTCAGGCAGAGGTACATGCCTTAGAGCTGTGTGCAAGAGAATGCATACGAAGGGGCATCCGATGTACCAAAATATGCATGTCAGACAGCCAAGTAGCTCTAAAATCTTTAGAAAAATCCTTATTCCAATCGAAGTTGGTCTGCTTTCAACTTCTCAACACCCTAGCATCGAGGAACTATGTTACTCTTATGTGGGTACCAGGACACGAAAGGCATGAGGGGAATGAAATAGCAGAGAAGGGTGCATGTACTCCTTTCATTGGTCCAGAGCCCTTCTGCGGGGTAACAAATAGCTTCTAAAATAGCTTATTATGTGAACGGGAGAAACAACATCTACTTGAACACTGGAGAGCCCAAACAGGCATACGACAGTCAAAAAGATTCATTGATCCTGATCACATCAAAGTTGATGCTATCCTTGGTCTTAGCAGAAACGATATTAAAATCTACACGGAACTTTTTACAGGATACTGTAGACTTAATTATCACATGAAGATCATACGTGTCGCAGAAAGTGACTCCTGTCAACTCTGTCATGAGAAGAAGGAAATATCAGAACATGTTTTATGCAACTGCCCAGCGGTGGCAAAACGTAGACTCGATTACTTTGGAAGCGGGATTTTAGTCCCAAGTCAAATAGGTAAAAT
>NC_051846.1:134287530-134300709 GCF_002237135.1 Teleopsis dalmanni | reverse complement strand
TGTGATTTGAATTTACAAAATCTTTTATCACAATTAATTTTTCCGATATTGCGGTTTTTATCGCGTTTAATAACTGGCGCGTCATGATTGTTAACTTTTCAAAATAGAACTATTCTTCTTTCTATTAATCTAGGATTGTATAGAAAATTTGCGTTAGGCGTCGGACAGACCGGTGAGGAGGAAAAATATTTTTTCCCAAAATAAAAAAAAATTAAAAATGATGTTAAGCGCTGGACTTAATTTACAATCCATACGTGTATACGTAAAATAGGATATATGTATACATGTAGGAAAAATTTATTAATATAATGATAAATAAATTTTATTAATATTTTTTACAATAATATTTTATTACAAAAAAAAATTATTTCAATATATTTTAAAATCGACGCTCTACCCTTTTTACGCCCGTCCACAGCACTCACTCTCTCCAACTAACTACAATCAAAAACTAGCAGCGTTGCCAGTTTTTCGTTTATTCATTTTACTGCCTGTCGCCAATTGCCACATACATGTGTACATACAGTTTGTCAAGTATGAGTTTGAACATTCAAAAAAAAAAAAATGAAAATTTCAACTTCTTATTTCAAAAAAGACAACTTTTTGTTTTGGTATATATGTTTTTTATTTTATATATTTGTCAATTACTATATTAGGAACATAAAAATAAAAAAAAATTATAAAATTATTGAAAGAAGAACACAAAATATGATAAAAACAAATCCTACATCATGTTTTGACTGTCAAGTAAATGTTTACACTGCTTGTGTTTTTCCTTTATTTTGCATAATTTAAAAGATTTGCGGTAAATTTACAGTAATTGGCGTCTTGCGTTGATTCGTGTCTGAGATGTTGATACTTAATTAGTTATTGTTTTCTAATTTTTTCACTTTACTAACTAAAATATCAATGTTTTTAAATGTAAAATGAAACATTATCGTTTGGAGTGGAACAGTCCAAGTATAATAGCCGCCACTTGGGTTAAAGTGTGTCAAAGTTATGAGAAATATTTTACTAATATAATATGTGGGACTATTTATAATATTTTAAATCTAGCTGAATACGAGATTAGATTAGAGCCAAAGTATAAAATTATCGTTAAGACCAACTTTCACAGCATATGCAGAATATGTTACTATGATGAAAACATGAAAAAACCGGGAAAATTTGATCTGGGTGTATACTATGAGACAAGGAAGAATATATTGTTGTTGTTTTTTATATAACATAGCGTCAAAATTATTCACAATAAATGTCATAGTAAAGAGTATACATAAAGAAAAAGAGAGAATTACAATAGCGATGAGCATTACAAAAACAAATAAGATTGTCGAACTATCTGTTAACAATTTTCTTATTTAATATTACAGTTTCTTTTTCTTGATAAAACAATTACATTTTTAATTTAACAATAAAGCACTTGCCAATACAATTTCATATTTGCCCCTTCAACTAAATAACAAAATTGTTCGGAAAAAAGACAAAATCTTAAAGGAACAACATTTTTTGTTAAACAGCCATCAATAACTTTTCTATTGTATGTCAACAAACTTCTTTATTAAAAAAATTGTTATCACAAGCAAATAATTCTTAAACCAACAACTTATTTGTTACATCAAAAACTTTTTCGTCAAATAAGAAAAAGTGTTGTTTTAATCGTAACAACTCATATTTTTTTCAATGTACCTTCTGATCAAAACAGAACGAGAGACCTATTTTTGAATTCCCGCGCTTATCCAATCGGTAAATTATTTTTATTTTCACGCTGGCAACACTATTATACACATTCTGTCAAAGTTTAACGCTTATCGTACGATTAGTTTTTGTTTGGCGTCTATACAAAAAGTCGAATAATTTTCGTGTGGGGGACATTTATAATGGATCAAAAATTAGAACAACATGCGTGCATCAAATTTTGTGTTGCAAATGGATTCAAGTGTACCGAAACTGTTACAAAATTTTGGAAAATGCCTTTGGTGATTTGTGTGTGTCGCAACCACGAGTATACGAATGGTTTAAGAGGTTCAAAGACGGTCGTGCAAGCTTGGATCATGATGAGATCCCTTGCCGCCCAACATCTTCTGTTACTGAAGAAAATATTGAATCGGCGAAGTAGATCGTGTTCGAAAATCGTTGTGAACTGATTAGAGAGATTGCAGTGTTGTTGGGCATCTCATATGGATCGACCGAACACATTTTAACTGATGTTTTGAGTTTGAAACGCGTCGCTTCTCGGCTGGTGGCAAAAAAGCTGAATTTCATTTAAAAAGGCGTTGTTGTGATGTGGCCAAAGAGAAATTTCCGCCTGGTTTTCTGAATTTTGTGCAAGCTTTTGTTCCAACATGCGTGAGCTGTGCACCTGTTCTTCTGAATTTTGTGTAAGCATTTGTTCCAACATAGGTGAGCTGTGCGCCTGTTCTTCTGAATTTTTCTCAAGTTTTTGCATCATAATTGCCATCATTTCATTACTCTTGTCAGGATTTTTATCCGTCTTCATTTCCACTGCATTAGAGATTTCCTCGATGAACTCCCCTTCATCTACATTTGCCTCCCAGGCCTCACGAAGTCTCATTTGCAGTTCTGTCTTCGCACCACCTGTGCTACGCATCATTTTCTCCAACTGCATTTTCAGTTGCACCACAGGATCCTACTTCGGACACTAATGTTGTGATTATTCCCACACTATTTACGTGGTCGTTCGCGATCACTGGATCTTGATAAGATTATTATGTTCAACTTGAATTTCTGTATAACCGTTTATAATCTTCTATATTTTGTGAAAAACACACACTATTATTTTTAATAACAACAATATTTCAAAAACTTATTTTCTAATTATCTCACATTATTATTATTATTCAAATAAAATGAATATATTTATTATAAATTGTTTTTTATAATTTAATTTCTTTATCATTATGAACATGAATTGCTACTTACAAATATTTTAATTAACACATCCATATTTGTTATTCCACATATACTGTAAAACAATTGTGCAAAACACTTATGCCACAAATTTACGTAAAACTGAAATGCAAAGTTTACCTTCGTTCCTCATTGTTGTCCGGGAATTTATAAAGGGATTTAAACTCTTACGTCCTTTAATACACTTTTTTCCCATCTTTTTATATAAACACTGAACTTTATTTTCACAATTTATTAGTTTTTATACAGTAATAACATAATATGCTACTACTTTCAATTTTAACTACTTTTTGTTAAATATTTGCGCGGTAAATTTTGTATGATTTGGCGCAACGAAATTTTATATTACTCTCAAAAAATCAAAACCAAAAAACAAAACCACACTCTTTCTTACACTCTTTATGGTAAACTTTTCGAAATATTCCGTTCTCAAAAGTACCTGAAGGAAGTATCGGAAAAAGGTGAAAAGGTGAAAAATTGTAGTGATTTCAACTGGTGTTAGTGCACTTTTCACTAACACTTTCAAGAGCTCTATGGCAAATTGTTGTTGTGCGAAAAAACAAATTTTAGTTCACAATGGAGTTGCCGTTCTTGTGATAAAAGCGAGTCTGTCTTCGGATCCGGGGTTGTGGCGGCTGTGGCGGCATGGGCATCCTCCTAGGCCGTCCTCTTGGTCTTGCATTTCTTAATTGTAAAATCACTTTTCTTTGGCGCCAAATAAAGATGCCCATGCCGATTACAACAATCACTAGGAATGCAATGAAAACCATTGCCCAGATTTCCATATTCATAACGTATACTAATAAATTCATGTTGCCGTTGCTGACTGCAAGTTCACCCATGTTTAAGCGATTATCACTAGTTTAATCCAAATTCAGAATGACAGCATTAAACGTGGACAAGATTTTTTAACCTTATGTTTATGTTGGCATCAAAATCAAAATTTTGAAAGAAAGAATGCATTGGTAAACCTGATCTTTGAGGATCCTGCCAACAAATATTTATAACCAATGCACATCATTACAGACACTTGCCATACTATTGAACAAATCAGTTGAGTTATTTATATTATATGTCCATCAACAAAAGACGGACAATCAAACTTAAACAACTGTTTGCAATTTCCCTTTTCACCGCCTATACAAATAGTGGAATACTGGACACTCAGTCATGCAGGTTTGTAGCTCCTTATATAACACATAAGGGATAAGTCTACCATCACCCTTATGAAGACGGCATAATGGATGCGATAGTAAGCGGAAATGTTTAACGCAATATCCTGTGACAATGTAAGTGTTCAGCCAATGAGTAACCTTGGTTACACAATTGCGACGGTAGAAGCTTTTCCCTTATTTATTTTTATTTTATTTAATGAAGTGCTATGAGGGACACTCGTTCAATGCACTATCTTACATGCTAACTTACAAACTAACAAATAAAATTGAATATGCTAATTATTTTTTGCTTAAAAATTAGTTTAATTAATAAATTAAAATATAATTTTAATAACAATGAAATTATAAAAGAGAAAAAGAATGCAATTATAAATGAAATCAAAATAAAAGACAAAACGAACAATAACAAAAAAAGAAAATATTAAAAAGCCAAAAATAATATTTATGATAAGCAGAAAATTAATCAAAATTAGAAAAAATAATAAAACATAATTAATTAATATAAGATTGTAATAATAAGCTAAGACAGTTCCTGAGAAACTAACTTCTTGAAGAAAACTAAGTTGTTTGCGTTTCTGGTGTCGCTAGATAACGAATTCCAGAGTCTTACCGCATTTATGAAAAAGAAACTAGTCACAGAAAAGTGGTTGAACCTTGGGATTAAATATTGAATAGATCTGATTGAATGCAATTTACATAGATTATTAAAAAGCTACCCATGAATTTGGGGCATAGCAATTTTAAAAAAAAATATACAAACATATTTATTAATATTGTTGTGATTATTCCAACACTATTTACGTGGTCGTTCGCGATCACTGGATCTTGATAAGATTATTATGTTCAACTTGAATTTCTGTATAACCGTTTATAATCTTCTATATTTTGTGAAAAACACACACTATTATTTTTAATAACAACAATATTTCAAAAACTTGTTTTCTAACTAACTGACATTATTATAAATTATCACAGTTTACTTAAATTGTGTTATATCTGCGCCCAGAATACAAGTGTACACTTTCGAGTTTAATCACAAACTAAACTTTATCAAAAATACTGGTATACAATATAAAAGACAGGGTTACCATGTCTTAATATTTCTTAACAATTAAGTAGTAAATGTAAATAAATAATTAACATAAACTATGAAAATAGTCCTATTTTAATGCCTCAGCTTATTTCATCCACAAAAAGAAATTTCATTTGGTTCCAAAGTCAATACTTGGTATGAAACCCTTTCGCTTTTATCACTTCGTCAAGTCTCTTCGCCATTGAACCTACAAATTATTGGGTTATTTCTGGAGCTATTTGGGTTGTTTCCAGAAGTTTAATTTTTTGTGGGCATGCTCCTTAGTATAAGCTGCTGTGATTACTTTTGCTTATGAAAGATTTGTCTTTAGCTTCTCGACCATTAAAGTGGGAGTGTCGAAGCACGCGGCGGACAGTTTCCGCATTGCACGTCTTGCCTAATTCTATCCGTACCTTCCTGACTATATCAGAAGCCTTTAATTTTGAATTCCACTTGATTTTTCTGACTATATATCGCTCGTCAACTGAGTTGAAAATTTTATTTGGTGCACTTCTGCCCATATTTTAAGTTCTATTCTCACGAATAAAGTAAATTAGTCAAAACATATTAATCACTCACTTTTTTACATGCTTTCATTATTTTCACACGGTTTTTATAATTGTATTTAAAAACAAATACTTTTTTTGCTGATCATTTATTTTTTTAATTATATGCTCAAATGTTTCAATATTGTGATTTGAATTTACAAAATCTTTTATCACAATTAATTTTTCCGATATTGCGGTTTTTATCGCGTTTAATAACTGGCGCGTCATGATTGTTAACTTTTCAAAATAGAACTATTCTTCTTTCTATTAATCTAGGATTGTATAGAAAATTTGCGTTAGGCGTCGGACAGACCGGTGAGGAGGAAAAATATTTTTTCCCAAAATAAAAAAAAATTAAAAATGATGTTAAGCGCTGGACTTAATTTACAATCCATACGTGTATACGTAAAATAGGATATATGTATACATGTAGGAAAAATTTATTAATATAATGATAAATAAATTTTATTAATATTTTTTACAATAATATTTTATTACAAAAAAAAATTATTTCAATATATTTTAAAATCGACGCTCTACCCTTTTTACGCCCGTCCACAGCACTCACTCTCTCCAACTAACTACAATCAAAAACTAGCAGCGTTGCCAGTTTTTCGTTTATTCATTTTACTGCCTGTCGCCAATTGCCACATACATGTGTACATACAGTTTGTCAAGTATGAGTTTGAACATTCAAAAAAAAAAAAAATGAAAATTTCAACTTCTTATTTCAAAAAAGACAACTTTTTGTTTTGGTATATATGTTTTTTATTTTATATATTTGTCAATTACTATATTAGGAACATAAAAATAAAAAAAAATTATAAAATTATTGAAAGAAGAACACAAAATATGATAAAAACAAATCCTACATCATGTTTTGACTGTCAAGTAAATGTTTACACTGCTTGTGTTTTTCCTTTATTTTGCATAATTTAAAAGATTTGCGGTAAATTTACAGTAATTGGCGTCTTGCGTTGATTCGTGTCTGAGATGTTGATACTTAATTAGTTATTGTTTTCTAATTTTTTCACTTTACTAACTAAAATATTGTTACGTTTTTATTAATCGTGATATATATAAATATAACTAAAATTATTAAATTAAAAATATTTATGAACTTATGTATGGTTTACAAATTATCTTTGGGCTTCCGTTCGAATCGCGGGATTGTCAACAACTCAACTACAACTCTTCGACTAGACAGCAGACATCTTCTTCTTTTCTGTTTTGTTATTTTCTTCTTTCTTGCCAACTCGCCGTGTTGCCGTGTTGTACGATGTTATTGCCAGACTAGATTTGTTACACTGCCTTCCACTTAAGCCTGATCGACCCGATCAGGCACAAATCCTTTAGAGCCGTACGGAGCAAGCCTCTCCAGGTGCACTACCTTCATTTTGCAACAAGTCGTTCCATAACGCTGGATACGGTACACGACGTCATTCAACCGTTTCATAATCATATACGGTCCTTCCCAAGATGTTTGTAATTTCGTAGATAAACCTTTCTTACGTTGGGGGTTATATAGCAACACCAAGTCGCCTTCTTCGAATCCCTCAGAATTTGCTGCTCGGTCAAATCGATCTTTCATCTTATTACTCATCAGCTGGCTGTGTTGTCTTACCTGTTGGTGTAATTCATTCATTTCGTTTTTCATCATATCGCAGTAGTTTTCTTCACTGTGCTCAACGGCATTAGTTGCTCCAAACTTAAGGTCGCAAGGAAGCCGCAATTCAGATCCAAAAACCACACGCGCTGGTGTGTGACCCGTTGTCTCATGCTTAGCCGATCGATATGCCATCAAAAACATTTGGATGTGCTTGTCCCAATTTCGTTGGCATTTATTTATAACTTTTCGCAAATGTTCTTCTAGAGTCCGATTGAATCTTTCTACCATGCCGTCTGACTGTGGATGCAGAGCCGTTGTCCTTGTTTTTCTAATGCCCATCATTGTACAAATTTCTTGGAATATTGTGGATTCGAAGTTTCTACCTTGGTCGGAGTGCAACTCTATTGGGACTCCGAATCTTGTTACCCAGTTTTGTACAAACACTTCTGCTACTGTTTTTGCCTCTTGATTCGGTAAAGCGTATACTTCTGGCCACTTACTAAAATAATCCATAACAACGAGTAAATATTTGTTCCCGGCATCACTGGTTGGAAATGGGCCCGCTACATCCATGGCAACTCGTTCAAATGGTGCTCCAACGTTATATTGATGCAGCTTACCTCGGCTTTTTACCTTAGGACCTTTTGCTGCCATACAATTTGAGCAATTTCGAATCCACTCCGTTACCGATTCACGGCAACCAACCCAATAGAACCGCTGTTTGATCTTGTCTAAAGTTTTTGTGATTCCAAGGTGCCCTCCACTTGGCCCATCGTGAAACTCTTCTAACACATTTGCAATTTTGGATTTCGGAACGATAATTAGGAGTCGAGAACGCTTGCCATCTTCACTTTCCCAACTACGGTGAAGGACCCCATTGACTAGATGGATGCTGTCCCATTGTGCCCAATATGCCTTTGCAGTGGGGGTTTCGGAGGATATCTGCTCCTTGGTTGGCCGTGATCGCTCTTCTTTGGACTTTAGTAACATTGTAAGATCAGGATCTTTTAGTTGACTGCTTCTTATATTGGTTGGGTTCCAATCTTCTGCTGGTTGTAAACTTGTCAAACGAATATCAACGATTCCTTCCTTTAATTCATTTTTACTGCAATGTTTACACTCTAACTGACAAGGTCGTCGCGATAACGCATCAGCATTTCCATGTTGGACACCCTTCCGGTGCTCTATTTTGAAATCATAGTTCTGTAGCCTTTCTATCCATCGAGCGATTTGTCCTTCTGGGCTTTTAAATTGTAATAACCATCTCAACGCTGCGTGGTCTGTTCTCAAACGAAATCTTTGACCATACAAGTACTTATGAAAGTGTTTTACACATTCCACTACCGCCAGCAGCTCTTTTCGGGTTACACAATAATTTCTTTCTGGCTTTCCAAGAATCCTGCTAAAATATGCCACCACTTTTTCTTGACCATCGATAAGCTGGGAAAGAACACCGCCAATTCCGTAAGCGCTCGCATCGGTGTCTAAAATAAATTCCTGCCCTGGTACTGGATATGCTAGCATTGGTGCTGTACAAAGAGCTTGCTTCAATTGTTGAAAAGCTTTCTCTTGATCGTTTTGCCACATGAATGTTCTATTCTTTTGAGTAAGCTCATGCAGACTTCTTGCTATATTGGCGAATCCTGGGACAAATCGACGGTAGTAGGTGCATAGGCCAAGGAAACTTCGCAATTCATGTATGTTTGTTGGTCTAGGCCAATCTTTCACTGCATTTATCTTTTCCTCATCGGTATGAATGCCTTGCGTCGTCACTTTATGTCCGAGATACGTAACTTGCGTTTTCATCAAAGAGCATTTTCTGGGATTCAAGCGTAATCCAGCTGCCGCGATTCGTTGAAAGACTTCCTCCAAATTTTTCAAGTGGTCATCAACACTTTTTCCCATGATAATAATATCGTCGAGATACACCAGGCATGTTTTCCAATGAAGTCCCTTTAACACTTGCTCCATAAGTCGCTCGAACGTTGCTGGTGCATTACATAATCCAAACGGCATCACTGTGAACTCCCATAGCCCATCGCCTATGCTGAACGCCGTCCTCTCACGATCCTTCTCCTCAATTTCGACTTGCCAATAACCACTTTGAAGATCTAACGTGGAAAACCATTTCGCTCCAGATAGTGTGTCTAAAGTGTCATCGATTCTAGGCAATGGATAGCTATCCTTTTTAGTGATATCGTTCAGTTTCCGATAATCCACGCAGAATCGTGTGGTTCCGTCCTTTTTCTTTACTAGTACAACTGGAGAGCTCCACGGGCTCGTTGACGGTTTAATTACACCACTTTTCTGCATTTTATCTATTATTTGATTAGCCTCTTCTCGTTTAGCAAGCGGGACCCTACGTGGAGTTTGCCGAATAGGTTTCGCGCCGCCAGTATCTATCCTATGCTTCACGATGGCAGTTCTTCCGGGTTTGCTATCTTCAGTAGCAAATATCGAAGAGTATTTGTGCAGTAGCTTTTTGACCTTCATTTTATCATTCCCTTTAACATCTTCAAGACACCTCGAAAAAAGGTCAGGACTTATTTGCTGGTGAATGGCGACAGGTTTGTTTTGAGA
The DNA here is from genome assembly GCF_002237135.1 of Teleopsis dalmanni. Classification (NCBI taxonomy): domain Eukaryota; kingdom Metazoa; phylum Arthropoda; class Insecta; order Diptera; family Diopsidae; genus Teleopsis; species Teleopsis dalmanni. Next base: position 134,290,797 of record NC_051846.1, on the reverse strand, counting down.
CTCATCGCATAGTATCACCGCTTCCACGGCATGACATTGTCCAATAACTACACCCTTTTTAAGCGTTACTGGCGTATTCAGTTCATTCAAGACTCTTACTGGAAGTCTCGCATCACTTCTGGTTTTAACAAGCGTTTTACCCACCAATACATTGGTATTGGTGCTGGTTGGCTCTACAACCCACAAGTTGGAGGGCCCACATCCTTCAGCCATTTTCGCCCACACAACCGCTTCAGATTTTGGTGGAATATTCTGATTGTCGTTAACTGTTACCGCCTTGACCTCCACACTAGTTTCATATCCAGTATTTAGTGGCATTTCCATATTTCCGCAAGATAGTATTTTCTTCTTTAAGTCTAACATCACTCCGTGTTTAGACATAAAGTCCAGTCCTATTATTACGTCGTCCATGATGTCGGCCACAATAAAGGTGTGATTGACCGCCATAGTGCCCATCCGAGTCTCGCAAGACATTTTACCAGCAATAGTAGCTTCTTCTCCAGTTGCTGTTCGCAGTTTGTAACCAGACAAAGTTTCTATCTTTCCCTTTATTATGTTACGGCGAATGATTGAATGCGACGCACCAGTATCGAGAGTTAGCATTAATGGACGATCGTTGACAGTTCCGTTAACTGTAATATTGTTTTTGTGGCGACTAATTTGTGAGATTGATACTGTGGGGCCAATAGTTGTAGGAACCAGTTTCCGCCCCTTGGGACTGGTTCGTTTTAGTTTAACGAGTTGGGTAAGAATTGCTTATCCTCATCTCCAGCGCTGCTTCTTGCTGGTTCGGCATTAGAGCGGTTTCGCTGAACTCGACAATTGCGTGCAAAATGGCCCTGTTTTCCACAATTATAGCATTTACCCGTCGTTTTGGTAAAAGGCACCAATGTGTCTTTAATTGCCGTGACAATTCTTTCTACAACTGCTGATTCTTCCAATTCCATTTTATGAACCTTGTGAATGGGCTTAGTGGCAAGTGATGCGGTTTCTTGAGTAAGCGCATGTGACACCGTTTCAGCGAATGTTCTTTTAGGCAGTACAAGTGCCGCACGTTTAGTATCTACGTCTCGTATACCATTAATGAAGCTTTGTATTTTTACGCGTTCGATATAGTCTACCGATGCATCTGCATTTGCTAAATGTACCAATCTCTCAACATCAGCTGCGAAATTCTGGAGAGTCTCACCTGAGTTTTGGCATCGATTTTGTAGTTCGATTTGGTATATTTGTTGCCTGTGTTGACTTCCAAATCGCCTTTCTAATGCGGACATCAAGGTATCATAATTTTCTCTTTCATACTGGGGTATGGTTTGTAATATTTCTGCTGCGGAACCTTTCAACGAAATAAATAACGCAGCTACTTTATCTTCGGTATTCCAATTATTAGCCACCGCTGTTTTTTCGAATTGAAGCTTAAATATTTGCAATGGGACACTTCCGTCAAACATTGGAGCTTTGTGCTTTGGAGCGCATATTGGTGCTGCTATGCTATGTACTTGTAAATCACGAACACGACTGCTTAGTTGTAGCACTTCGGATTTAAGCTCCTCTTCGTCCCTCTTCAGATCCCGTAGCTTATCTTCAAACTTTTCCACTTGTTGGCGTATTTGCGCATTATCACTTGTTAACTGTTCTTGCAGCTGCATAAATCGTGCCTCCATTTGAGATGAATTTTCTCGCAGCTGAACCGACATTTGTGACATTGCTGTTGAGTTCTCTGTACTCATTTGTTTAATGGCAGCTAATATCGCATTCGTATCTAGTTTTAGTGAAGAATCTGCTTGTGTCGATTTTAACTCTGTCTTAGAGGAGCTTTCTGGAACTTCGAAATCAAATTCGTCTGCGTCTATACCCTCTGCCTCCATTGCATCGCGTAGTCGACTTTGTAAATTTGCCTTTGATCCATCAATAGCTAAATTACGTGCTTGTAGCTCGTTCTTCAATTGTGGAATTTTTAAATCAGCCAATTTAACCATTTTTAACACAGTTTGTTGACAATCCCACTTCTGACACCAATTGTTACGTTTTTATTAATCGTAATATATATAAATATAACTAAAATTATTAAATTAAAAATATTTATGAACTTATGTATGGTTTACAAATTATCTTTGGGCTTCCGTTCGAATCGCGGGATTGTCAACAACTCAACTACTCTCCGACTAGACAGCAGACATCTTCTTCTTTTTTTGTTTTGTTATTTTCTTCTTTCTTGCCAACTCGCCGTGTTGCCGTGTTGTACGATGTTATTGCCAGACTAGATTTGTTACAATATCAATGTTTTTAAATGTAAAATGAAACATTATCGTTTGGAGTGGAACAGTCCAAGTATAATAGCCGCCACTTGGGTTAAAGTGTGTCAAAGTTATGAGAAATATTTTACTAATATAATATGTGGGACTATTTATAATATTTTAAATCTAGCTGAATACGAGATTAGATTAGAGCCAAAGTATAAAATTATCGTTAAGACCAACTTTCACAGCATATGCAGAATATGTTACTATGATGAAAACATGAAAAAACCGGGAAAATTTGATCTGGGTGTATACTATGAGACAAGGAAGAATATATTGTTGTTGTTTTTTATATAACATAGCGTCAAAATTATTCACAATAAATGTCATAGTAAAGAGTATACATAAAGAAAAAGAGAGAATTACAATAGCGATGAGCATTACAAAAACAAATAAGATTGTCGAACTATCTGTTAACAATTTTCTTATTTAATATTACAGTTTCTTTTTCTTGATAAAACAATTACATTTTTAATTTAACAATAAAGCACTTGCCAATACAATTTCATATTTGCCCCTTCAACTAAATAACAAAATTGTTCGGAAAAAAGACAAAATCTTAAAGGAACAACATTTTTTGTTAAACAGCCATCTTCTGGTATTGAAGAAAACATTGAATCGGCGAGGTAGATCGTGTTCGAAAATCGTTGTGAACCGATTAGAGAGATTTGCAGTGTTGTTGGCATCTCATATGGATGGCCAAACACATTTTAACTGATGTTTAGGGTTTGAAACGCGTCGCTTCTCGGCTGGTGGCAAAAAAGCTAAATTTCATTCAAAAAAAGCCTCGTTAGAAAGGGATGATTTCCAACGCAAATAGTGACCCCGTATTCATCGAACGCATCATAACTGAGTCTATGAATTTAACATGCCGACCAAACAACAATCGTCAAAAATTAGCAAAACATGATTGCCAAGCCAAGAAACAGCCATTATAATAAAATTTTATCAAATAAATGTTTATAAT